>NW_018736338.1:0-152424 GCF_002204515.2 Aedes aegypti | reverse complement strand
TCTAAGTGGTCAGGATCCTGAGTCACAGGCAAAAGAAAATTCTTGGATCAAAAATGATAGTCCTTGAGTACTAACAATTTACCGAAAACTCCTCCTCATTGCTCCTGAAATTATCTGCCAGACAATTTTTCATTTTTCGCTCTGCGTGGTAAAATTTTGAATCAACTACCTCAAACAATGATAGCTCTGAGCTATTGGAACAACTTTGCCGTAGACGCCAATCTTTTTAAATGGACAACTCCTGAGATATCTGCAAAACAAAAAATAAAAGTTTCATGTTCACGGAAGTGGCCACAGCGGTCAAATCCCTAATTATTAACAAGCACCATCTGATAGCGCTCCACCTCCAGAAACAACTTTACTGAAGACTTCAAGTTTTCCGAAGTTTTTCTGGGATTTTGAGATTTACCATTTTTAAATTGGTTTACTCGAACCATATATTAGTGCGTCATTATAATGGACTTCGATGTTACCATTGTTGATTTACCGCATTAATCAAGGCCAATATTAAGGCAAAAACTGTCGGAGTATTGTTCTAACAAGATTCTTGAGGAATAAATTTAGGACTTGGTGTCTTTAATGTTGTTGTACAAATGATAACAATTTAAATATTTTTTGTTATAACAAAGTACACAGCCGTGAAGGACCGAAGTAAAGGGCGTCACTTCAAAACGAGCCTTCCCTTCCTTATTGTTTTTTTATTTTTCCCATGAATAAGCTACATGTTCATTGCCATAGAAATAGTGGTGAAGATTGAGTAGATACGGATGAGGTAGAACCAGGCGCACGACGGCCGAAGGGAGACGACACAAAGCAACAAACAAAATTGTATTCCTAAGAATCTTGTTAAGGAAACAATACTCGAACAGTTTTTGCTAAAGTATTGCCCTTGATAATGGCGGTAAAATCACAACAATGTTACATCGAAGTCGCTTATAATGAACGCACTATATATTGTTTCGGATTAAACCACAATTTAAAAATGGTTAAATTCCCAAAAGCCAAACGGGTGCCGGAACCGAGCCAGGGGAAAAGGGCGAGAGCAAGCGGGGGGACGGGAAGAACAAAGACATAAAAAACAATAAAACCCAACCCACAGATTGGTTTTGTCTTAAAATGTTTTGTTACAAAATATAACAATTTAAATATTTTTTGTTACAATAGTACAGAACAGCGTGAAAGGGCCGAAGTAAAGGTGCAGATAGGGCGTCCACTTCAAAAACGAGCGCTTTCTTCTTCTATTTTTTTTTTATTTTTCCAGGAATTAACTACATGTTCATGCCATAGAATAGTCTGGTTGGTTGATTGATTAGATATCTGATTGAGTATAACATTATTCTGGAGAGTAAGCTGGAATTCGACACCGTGGAGCAATGTTTCGTGGCAGAGATGCAGAATTGAAGGAAGTTGCTGAAGCAAAACACTACAACACTGGCCGCCAGTGTAATCTCGATTTTCAAGACTAAACGTGAAATATCTTAGAGGTAACAGAAAAAGAAAACAAACAACACTAACTGGACCTGATTTGAAAATAAAGAGGAAATTCAGGCTCAATTAAAAAGTTGAAGAACGTTTAGAGTTATTCGCATCCGCCATCAGTACGGATTACGTTGTTTGGCTCGACTGATTGGTGTCAGGAGCTTAGCTTACTCCATGTTGTATGGTTAAATCTCTTGCTAAACCTTGGATTACATGTTCTGCGGAAACAGGCGAGACGTATTCAATGGGAACATTATGTGTTTTCTTTTCGAACGCAAGTTGTGCTAATGCGAACTTAAATTCGTTGCAGAACATCAGGGAAGATTTCTTTCTGTTTTGGGACTGAACGCTCGAGGGATACTCATATTGATATTAGAGCAGAGGAAAGACGAACGGGAATGAACTCCGGAAATCTAATTCAATCATTTCTCTTATTACTTGGTCTTACCTGATTCCCGATGTCCATGTTATAAGGTTTTTCATCGCCCGAAGCGCACTTGGAATGTGCGCAGGAGGGTACTGAACCGGTATGATGGTGATTTTCTGTCGTTTCTAAGCTTAGTTTACTTCGATTGCTGGGAATTAGGTTGGCGCTGAGCTATTTCGGAATCATCTGTAGTTAAAATTGTAGTTGATTTCAACGTTGTTTACGTGGGAGTTTGGAAACGCTTCGCTGTGCAGGTGAATCAAAAGTCAACGTTTCTATCTGCTTTATATAGCTCAATTGAAAGAAAACAACTGCTTTTCATTGAGCTAGAATTCAATTGATTTCCATTTCGCTGATCTACAGTAAAGTAGAACTGCTAATATATAACATATTGGGGATTCTTCCTGAACAAATGTTTTAGAACTCGCAAAGTCGATGTCAGTCACATAACTAACTCAATTATTTTGATCACATATATCGATCAACTCGATATGGTGAGTTATTCGGCGGATTTACAACTTACTTCATTCTCTAAGATGGAAACAAAATCGTGCGAGAGGTTTCAAGAGGTTTAAAATGTCAATAACGCGCCAGTCGCCGCTCCTATGCGATTGATTCGGGAGATAGCGCGAAGGAAATTTGTCAAGAAACCATTTATTAACTGGAGGATCGACGATACCTGCATCATCCACAGTATTGCATGGAAGAGGAAGTAGTGCGGGTTTCGGGATTAAGTTGGGGTACTTCTATAGATATAATCAGCGCTTCTCTCTTGGTTCGAAATAATAGCGACGATATATATTCGAATACGGCATTGAGGTATGCTCAGAGACTGTTGTTACCGAAGTTCGCAGAAGCAGAGCGAATACTTCGCGATTGGCAACAAACCATACTACTGATCTCTCTCATTTCACGACTCATCTTATTTCTCAACGTACCGCTTGCTTACGCGTAAGCACCGCTTAATCGTCGTATTGTTCAGCTCTCACCCAAGGAGATAGGATACAGCATGCGTGATTCAAATAACTACTCCTTCTTAACCGTAAGGTGTAATTGGTCATTACCAAGGTAGCATCAGGAATGTTACGCTTAGTTGGGTAAAGCGCTCTTCTAGCATACATGGTAGTTCGGGGTTTGATCTCGATTGAACGACTGTCACAGTGGATTGTTTTTCAAAATTTCACCCATAATATTGTATCTAATCTTTTACCTCACGCGTATATAGTGAGATTATTTACATTTAGCGAAATTAATAGTTCTTCTAATGAATTAAATAAATAAGCCACATTTTGCCCATCTGTGAGAACGATTCTCATTAAGTCGTTCAATGTAATAGAATCGAGAGCTGATCAATACTTTCATTATTTTTATGCGAGCGCTATTTCCTATTGCATTTAAATAACAGGCATAAGCAATAACCTTTCCCAGTCAATTGAGAGTCGCATAACAGTCTAAACCGAACAAAGTCGATTATTATCCACAATGTAGGATACTCTCGGACATACTTTAACATGTGTATATGAAATTCGTTTCATTGATGAGTTTCCTCGCATAATAGCGCTCTTTTATTGAGTTCATATGTCCTTTCGTTTTCGTTCCAGTATACTGTACAAGGTAAATCGGATCAATCCGTAGCACTGTCAATAAAACTCAACTTGTTATCATAAATTAAGTTTGCAAAGGTACAGAAGTACGCCAATAAAATCTGCACACTCGCATTGCGAAGATTTCATTTACTGCAAAGCTATTCAGTTTGCTCATGGGATATCATTATTTGAGCCGCGAAATTCAAGATTCGAGACGCTAGTGAACATACAACTTTTATTTAGTGGAATATCTCAGGATTGTGTGAGTTTCGGTCAGCCAATCGGGAGCGTCTTAGAGACTGCCCGACTCAACTGCCTCAGGGTCGGTACGCTTACCTTCATTTACCGCGGACAGGGAATCTTCGCACTAGAATATAGGAAAATCCAAGCACTTTACTATTTAAAACTCTACTTTATTTTCCTCCACAGGCTGTATTTCTTCTACCATCTACACTTTACTACACTTTCTTCCCCTTTCTTACAGACTTATCTGACCTGTTCACTTTTTGGGGCCCCTTCTTTTTCCGGCTACCACCTGTCCACTCCTTCCTCTCGGCCTGCTATCAGCCACCGGCGTTTCCTACCACACAAGTATCCTTCGGCCACGTCTGGTCACGCTCTCCTCAGGTTGGCTTGGGGAACTTTGGCTGCAGCCTTCTGGAATCCTCTACGCCTCCTAGGCTACCGATATGTTGACGGATATGGCTCTAGGATGGCGTAGGCGGTAATAGAAATTATGTGGTTTCTATACCAAAAAACGGCGGGGTCCTGGTGTCAGTTTTCGTTCACTACTTCCTCACAATACTTTCAACTTAACTTCCTGAATTTTTAACTTTAATTAGCGACTAGCTGCTTCAGCTGTATCCGGGCAAGTGCACGACCAGTCATCTACTTTCTGCCAAGAGGTCCTTGACCTAGGTCGTCGGTCATTAACCTTTTTCATTCGGTTTTCTACTATGGCCCCCATTTCGACACCCCTCATGGCCACCGAACGCTATGCTACCAGACATCTGGTGTGGGCTTTGAGAGCTCGGTGGGTGGTAGCCTGAATGGTTACGGTTCGCTAACATATGCTTGCCCTAGCTGTATGTCTAGTGCTACTGGGAAAACCCTACACAACTATTACAAACATTTCCTGTCATATATTTCAACGGACAAACAAAATACAAAATCCCTTCAACACTATCAATCAACAAACCAAACACTTACAGGATCCTGATAACTTTGAAGAATGGCATCTTTGGCAAAGTGGCTCAGTAGCTCAAGGGATATCATTGCCTGAGCTATTTGATTCCAAATTTTGTCACAATGTGGTGCTACCTTGAGCTACTGGACAACTTTGCCGAAGACGTTATCTTTATGAGTGGTCAGGTTCTTAAAGTGAAGATGAATTCAAGCCAATGTTCACATTTTCAAGAGCACGTTTCTGGAAAACCAAACATCCGTTTGAGCTGAAAACCTAATCGATTGGTCACCACCAGCGAGTGACCAATCGATTTGCTCTGGCCATGAGCGGTCATTCATCCAAAATTGAACTAGCAGAGTCACAGATATTCAAAATCATGAAGATTGACCCGTTTTATGCCTAGTTTTGGTACCACACTGCTGAAGTGAGTCAAAAGTGCCTATTCTTGATCCGGCTCCCTATCTTAATTTTTATATGCATAGTAAAAGTGTATATTAAAACATGGATGGCACGACGAAAAAAGAAGCTGGTTTCGGAAATCCACATGGCACGGTTATGCTTTCATGGGCAGTGCAAGTTAGCCATAAGAAACGACTGGTGACCACATATTTTCTTGACCTCTTTTTTCCTAATAACAACGGTCTAGAGAGCACTGTGTTGCCATTGAGAAGCACGATCAGGAAGGTAACCATAAAAATTTAATTGGAAATTCCCGGCACGTTACGCTAATTTTTCTCCTTCGGACTGTAACTAGCGCTGTTTGGTTGTGAACTGCTTCCTGGTCGGTCAGGTTCAGACTGGCCGAATGTCGGACTGAATGACACTCCAGCACAACCTTATGGACCCATTACATGTACCTACAGCGCTGCAAGAAAATTCCCCCACTTGCAGTTGTGCAAGCTAGGTTGGAAAATAGCGCTGAGCAACCTTTAGTGGTAAAGTGGAATGAAAATCTGCGTCAAGGTGCCAAATCTTGAACTAATTGAGGGTGGGAATCCCATTTTCTCTCGATTGGTAGATGAAAACTTGTTTAATAGGTTTTGGCAGTTGGTCAACAAAATAACTAGGCAAATATGTGGCTTCATAAGGTAGGTCGATGCAAAATCCTGTTGTTTTACGATAATGGGGATAATCCGTTTTATGTTGATAATCTGGATATTCAGTGCTGTCATTTGTTTCGAACGTGATGGGTTTCAGAAGCCGTTCAATGTAGGTTGAGTGTGGTGCAAAGTCAACTGAGCGATGGTCGATTTTATTATGAAATAATCGGAATGTGTATGATGCAGATATAGGACAGTAGGTCACATTGAAATTGATATTGATGTCTACTATTTTTTCGAAATTCAGGAGCAACCCTTGTAATCCATACAAACTTCCTTTGGTTTTTGAGCCCTGTTAAGTCAATCAACATCCATTGTGCAACCAAAGATTGTAGTGGAAATGCACTAATTTCTAATTTCTCACAGAAAATATCAAAAATGTTTTGACTGACTCAAGCCATTGAAATGTGCATCTTAGTATCGGTCCAAAACAATACTACAATGTTTAAGCAGATGTCTTACACATTGGCGTAATTATGGGGGCTCCTCAATTTAGAAATGATATAGACTATAGAAAGTTTTCGGTGAGGGAAACGACTTGAATCGGTTTTCGAACTAGACGATTTATTCGCGTATACCATACAACGGCTAAAAACTGAATCCAGTATTTTTATTTTCTTATAATGTGTTTGTTTACATATATGGTTATTAAGTGATACAAGTCTAACTTTGTCAACCTTTGTTTTTGTTTTGTATCTATAATACCTTTTCTTTTTTATGTGTGTGGTTGTAGGTACTTGTGTGTCTGTTGATACAATTTTGTATATCATATTAGATTTTAATTTTATAACCTCCATAACCTACTTAATCTGACACGGTAAATGGCTGGGCATGGCGTACCATTGGTACCTCGCGTACCTGCAGGAATAAAATAGATCCCTTTGTGCGGTCCTTAGCCTCTTGCCCAGCAACTCCTATCTCTACCTTCTCGCGGTACCTGCCGGGGTACGAATAACCTTGGGGAAAATCGGGTAACCAACCCGGTGGGAGCTTTGATCGTATGCTGACAGGGAAGGGGGCGTTTGCTTTGCTTCTGCAAACCTGGAGCGTCTGTACTCCATTTTAGGAGCAGCTCAATTTAGGCGTCTGTTCCCTATGTCAGGGGCGGCTGATCATCGTCCGAGTGCCAGAGAAGGTGCGCACTATGGTCCTCCGAATATTTAGGGGGAATGGTCCTCCGGAAATCTAGGGGTTGGTGTCAGGCTCTGCAAGCCAGCCGTAAGAAATCAAGCAACGAATAATCAACGAAAGAATACGAACCGGGACAATCGGTAATGACCACAGCAACGTAAAGGGACTAGCGATTGGAAGCTCGGTACGTGGAACTGTAAATCTCTCATTTCATCGGGAGCACACGCATATCTCGCCGACGTGCTGAAGCACCGTGGATTCGGCATCGCTACGTTGAAGGAAGTGTGTTGGAAGGTATTAATGGTGCGAACGCTTAGAGGTAACCATACCTCATACCTTCTGATGGGTGATATGCAGAGGCGCATGATCGGGTGGTGGCCGATCAATGAGAGAATGTATAAGTTGAGGTTCAAAGGCCGGTTCTTCAACTTCAGCATAATAAACGTGCACAGCCCTCACTCTGAAAGCACTGATGATGGCAAAAACGCTTTTTTCGCGCAACTCGAACGCGAGTACGACAGTTGCCCAAGCCATGACGTCAAAATCATCATAGGAGATCTAAACGCTTAGGTTGGCCAGGAGGATGAGTTTAGACCGACTATTGGAAAATTCAACGCCCACCAACTGATGAACGAAAACGGCTTACGACTAATCGATTTCGACGTCTCCAAGAATATGGCCATTCGTAGCACCAACTTCCAGCACAGCCTTCTATACCGATACACATGGAGATCACCACAGCAGACAGTATCACAAATCGACCACGTTCTGATTGATGGACGGCACTTCTCCGACATTATCGACGTCAGGACCTATCGTGGCGCTAACATCGACTCTGACCACTATCTGGTAATGGTTAAACTGCGCCCAAAACTCTCCGTCGTCAACAAAGTACGGTTTCGACGGCCACCCCGGTATGACCTAGAGTGGCTTAATCCACCGGATGTCGCAACTGCGTACGCGTAGCACCTCGAGGCTGCATTACCGGAAGAGGGTGAACTGGATGAAGCCCCTCTGGAGGACTGATAGGGAACAGTGAAAGCAGCCATCACCAATACAGTTGAGAGCAACGTCGGGTACGTGGGACAGAGTCGACGGAACGATTGGTTCGACAAGGAATGTATACAGATTCTGGAGGAGGAGAATGTAGGGCGAGCGGTCATGCTGCAGTAAGGGACCCGGCAGAACGTGAACGTTATAGACGGAAACGGCAACAGCAAACCCGCCTCTTTTGGGAGAAGAAATGCTACCTGGCGGAGACGGATTGCAAGGAAATGGAACAACTCATGGAACAATTCTATCAGAAGCTCAACGCATCCCGCAACGGCTTCGTGCCGCGAACCGAGATGTGCAGGAATAAGGATGACAGCATTTTGACGGACGAGCGTGAGGTGATCGAAAGGTGGAAGCAGCACTTCGACGGACACCTGAATGGCGCTGAGAGCACAGGCAATGAACGGGACAACGGAGGAAAAGCCTTCGTCAGTACTGCGGGCGATGTAAACCAACCAGCCCTTACTTTGAGGGAGGTTAAGGATGTCATTCACCAGCTCAAGAACAATAAAGCTGCTGGTAAGGATGGTATCGGAGCTGAACTTATAAAGAAGGGCCCTGAGAGGCTGGCCATTTGTCTGCACCGGCTGATAGGCACAACAGTTACCGGAGGAGTGAAAAGAAGGGGTAATATGCCCCATATTTAGGAATAGTGTGGAGTGTCCTTTCCGGAAGCCAAACTGTTCAGGGACGATGATTTTCATCGATGTGTGCCATCAATCGCTGAAGAATGAGCCATTGAAGAGTTTACTGACTGCCGACAATAACGCTATAGGCCGAGAGCTCGTTGGGGCCGTAAGGTACATGCCAGGTTTCGAAAAAAAGTTGACCATCCCTATCTTCCACCTAGCCGGGAAATGATTCAGTTGAAAGCAGCTCATGAAGACTGCCGCTAGAAAACGGAACGCCTTGCTTGATAGTTTCTTCAAATCCAGTTGGTTGATGGCTCGCCGCACCATGGATTCGTGCGGGCTCACAATGTTCGCACCGAGATTGTGTGCTTGTACGACTTTGCCGGCGGAGATATGACGTCATCCTTCAGTGGTGGTACTGCAGTTGGCTGTTTGTTCAGAACTTTCAACACCTTCCAGAATGGACTCGAGTTGATGTCGAATGCTGTTGGCAAATTGCTGGTTACTGATGGTTGTCATGCGGTCTCTAATCCACCAGTTAAAGAGCGAGAGCTGTCGCCACACAGTATTGCGTTGCTGAATTAATTGTCGAATGTAGGCTTCAATCGTGGTGCGTTGATGCCTCACCGGTACCCAGCTGATACAGGCTTTTTCTTTGGCGTGCACTACATCCTCAAACATATCGAGCTGGTTCTCGATTGCTTCGGAAGTCCGGAGTTCTGGATCTTGGGGAAAACGGCCGTATCAAAGACAAAATAAATAGCTCCATGTCCCTTGCAGTTGCTCAAAATTTTATGGCAGATAAGGTAATAGCGACTTAAAGACACCCAGTTGACTCGATGGTAATCCCATCTCATCGCCGGCGTGGCTGGTGTTAGACTGCAGTCGAGCTCGCATACCACCGGATAGTGGTCGGAACTCAGCTCAGCTTCGAGAGGTCCAGGTCCGAAAGGAAAACGTCCAGGGTTGATGTTTTTCCGGCTGGAGAGAGGAACGTGGGCTCGTCTGGGAAGTGTAGGACGCACGAGTCCGAGCTGTGGTGGTCGGCAAGGAGGTTTCCATTCCTGTTGCAGGTAGGGCTTTGCCACATGGTATGACGAGCGTTGAGGTTGCCGGCTACCACAAAGCCGGTTCCGCTGGTGAGCTTCTCAAGGTCCTCCTAGAATTTAATGGATGTGTCCGTACACTGTTGAGGAACGTAGACAGCATACAGTAACATCCCAGAAACCAGAAATCGCATGGAAAGTTCATGTTACAACTCGTTTATTCATACTAATTACATCAAAACCCGCAAACACCGTGGATAAACTCATCAGATTGATGAGCTTCCTCGCATAAAACCCTTATTTTCTGAGTTCATTTGTACATTTTTGTTTCGTCTTGTACACTCGTACAAATTAAGTCGAATCAATCCGTAGCAGCTGTCAAATCGACATTTGTTTATCATAAGTTAAATCGCATAAGATCACAGCTTAGTTCGGTGGAATATTTAATACACTCGCATTACATGCTATTATTCATCAACATAATATATGCACGCATATCGCCTCCACTTTTGTACGTAGAAAGCCTTTTCGCAACATCTTAATAAGTGAAATGTTGCATATACAAAGCCTCCAGGTGATTTTCGTTATGCCGTACATTTTGGTTGTCTGGGATGTCACCACTGCGTGCGTGGATTTTCATCCCCGATTGCCTCTATGACGCTGGTTTTAGGATACGGCAGAATTTCGTAGCGGATGCCCTGTCTAAATCAGGACAGCAACTCCGCCACCGCCGCTTGGAGTGTGCCAATCAAGCCGGACCATGGTGTGTGCCGGAAGCGAAAAGTTGATCGATGAATTGAGCCGGGTCTCGGTGATCACTTCACATAGATGTTGTGTTGGGCAAGGAAGTTACCCAACTCGATCTATTTCGCCCTCATAGAGTAACACCGCCGATTGGTCCCGATGATGGTTGCGAACGAGGGGCCCGTGAATTTCGGAGTCTCGACGGTTGCCGAGCTGTTTGATAGCGTTGGGAAATTCGTTGTTGTTGGGGCAGACGCTGCTTGGGCTTTTCTTGCTCCTCCGGCCTGGCTGGTTTGCCGTAGTTGCTTGCCTTAAGATTTTCAGATATTCTGCTCTCTTCGGACAGCCACGGTCCGTTGCAAGATGCACGCCGCTACAGTTGGCGCAACGTTTCTCGGGAGGGCTCCTTCACCGGGCACGTTTCCGTTCCGTGGGGCCTCGCCGGAGCTGTTGCATCGGCTCTTTAGATGACAGTTTCGCGTACCATCCACTCGCCTGTTGCGGTTCGCTTCCCATTGCACGGTCACCCGTCCGATGTTCCTTACTTCGTGCAGTTTCGTAGGTTGGTGAAGCCTTTCGGGAAATGCAGCAAGTAGAAGGATTCGTCGCTTGTCTCCTTCCGCCGGATAATGTGGGCTGCTGTGGCAACAATGCCGTGTTCCTCCTTGAGGCGATCCAGGGCAGATTGGAGGTCCACTAGTGGAAGGCCCGTGTAGCATCACACGGCACGTGTGGTACTCGATACCATGTTGTTGTAGGTACGTCAGCACCTTGTTGACGTCATCGGCAGTAGTGTACTGGATTTTTTGTGCCAAAACGGGTGTGTTTGTACGTTAGTACAGCGTTACATGGCATCATTTTTTCCAGCTAGCTCACTGAAGCTGACGTTATTGACAATCAAGGGTGGTTGCTTCTTCTTCCCGGTTTTATTTGGGGCCGACACCACCGGGTAGGATTTTCCAGCGGCCGATTGGGGAATTGGTTGCTTCCCAGCACCTGCTGGTAAACTTTGACGTCGTAGACGGCGACCGGCTCCAACTTCTTCCTCTTGGAGTTTTTGGTTCCGGAGAAACCAGCCGTGCAAAGCAACTCTTCCGTCTCTATCTTCTTCATCTTCTTCACACTGTCGAAAATTCGCGAACAAATAACGCTAACCACTTCGATTACGTTTCGACATCTTTGAGGGGCAAAAAGTAAACTGATGGTGATGAACTCAGTACCGGATTGCGGGGCATATTCACGATCGGATATCAGTCTAGTGGAGGGGAAATTCTCAAATTCCCCTATTAGACCAATTGCGCGCCTATTTTCTTCTTCTTATTGTTTTTTTTGGCTTATACGCTGAGCATTGAAAATTCTAGGCAAACGTACGAGGGCAGTAAGGAATTTGTTTGTTTTTTTTCTTTGGAATTGTAAAATAAGAAGCTAACGATGATTATTAGTTTTTAATTTCAATTAGTTTATTACTTTATTTAATTTATTTATTCGTTATCTAATATATTTATTCTTTATTTAATTTTCTCATTTCTCTTCTCTTCTTTACAGTAGCATGCTCACATGTTCTCATTTCGCTTATGCGAGTTTCTTCAAGGGACCCCACTCCAATTTCCTCCCATCTTTCTCTTTACCATCCCATCGAGTAGAAGGTGAAATACAGTCGACTCTCCATAACTCGATATTCAAGGGACCATCGACTTATAGAATTATCGAGTTATAGAATATACAACGCAAAAAATCCCCAAAATCGAATAAATAAATTTCTGTATTTCCAATACATATATGATTACTTCGGTAAGAAAGCAATAATATTTTGTTGATATTATTTTACAAACAATTCTTTGAAAACTTTTGGCGAAGTGTTCGAAAAATCCCATATTTTTACTTACAAAGTTTTTTTTTTTCATTTTAATGTTTTTAAACATTTATTACAACTTGCAAGTATTTATTCACTTCCAAACAAGAATTAGTCCAAGTTTTCCCCGTATAAGAAGGATTTTGAAATGGATATCGAGTTATGGAGGGAAATTTTCCTCTCATGTGACATCGACTAATGGAGATATCGAGTTATAGAAATATCGACTTATGGAGAGCACGATGTATGGGAATTTGAAAAGGACCGAAAAATCCATCGAGTTATAGAGTATATCGAGTTATAGAATATCGAGTTGTGGAGAGTCGACTGTAGGCTTCAAATATGGCGATGGCATAAATCTCCCAATAGGTGAGGAACGTGCCTTTTGGAGGCTTTCTGATACCTGATAGTTGAAAGATCCACTTACCCTAGTGGTAAACTTTCTTAGCTTTTTCCTTATGCAATTGCACTATTTTTGTAGAATCTGACATTTAATAATGAACTTTAGATCCTCAATACCAAATTTAAATTTGTCTTAAAGCCCTTTGTTCGGCTTGCAACTTTTCGCTTGAGCACCTTAAACCAATAAGCACATTAACGCCATTTTTGACTGAACCATGGGACATCGGACATCACACATAATTATTCATCACTTCGAAGCTGACCAAAAATTGATTGAAAACATCATCCTATTATGTGCCCATTCAACACGAGCACTATGGCGACAGGTAGGAACAGAGTGGTGGGTGGTCGTACAGAACCGGATGGGCCGAAAAACCCATCAATTTCGACAGTGGATACTTGATGATGAGATAATTGATAAGCGACGTGACTACATTGTGGGGCAGACTGGATGGCTCTCTGACATGGTGTACACGTAACACGTTTTATTGAAGGGATTTTTTAAAGGACGCAGCTAGGGCAACGGGGTTGATTTGATACATTGAAAAATACATTTTATACCTATGAGACCATCACCGAACAAAAATAAACATAATTTTGTTCACATTAATCAAATTTATATCTTCAAAACTTTATGACGAAGAGAAAAAATGATCTTCAGTAATGTTGTAAAAATTTGTTGGATGTTCTATTTTCAATTTTAAAATTATAAACCAATTTTTCGTATAAAAAAATTGCTTTTCACAAAAATCTGTTAGCAATTGAAACTATGTGTATTTTTAAAGCCTTTTTCTTCTTCTTGGCATTAACGTCGCTACTGGGACAAAGCCGGCTACTCAGCGTAGTGTTTTAATTAGCACTTCTAAACTTATTAACTGAGAGTTTTCTTTGCCTATGTTGCCATTTTTGCATTCGTATATCGTGTGGCAGGTACGATGATACTTTATGCCCAGGGAAGTCAAAGAAATTTCCATTGCCAGATCCTGGACCGACTGGGACTCGAACCCAGACACCTTCAGCATGGCTTTGCTTTGTAGCCGCGGACTATAACCACTCGGCTAAAGAAGGCCCCCTTAGTTTATGGTCTCGAAATTCCCTTGAAAGCCGGGTACTTCACCAACCCAAGTTGCATCCAGATAAATATCTTACCCGATGTTGTTTGATTTACGTCTTTTCACCAGTTTACTAACTTGTTTTCCTATTTTCTTTCCCGTGAATTGCAGGTGTGATGCTGGACTACCTCACGGTGAAGCTCCCAAGTTGGCTGCGCCATACGATTCTGGGGGTGGCATTGGCTGCTCTAGTTTATAGCTTTGCACTGTTCTCACCCTTGGCGTACGGAATGAATGGACCGTTTTCGCACGAACCCAACTCAACGCTGTCCGGGCTCAAGTGGATGGATACGTGGGAGTTTTGAAGCGCACGCCGCAAGCTCTTGCCAGCTGGACCGACCGACCGTACTGGAGATTTTATTTTCTTGATTCGTTAGTTTATTTTTATTCCGCTCATGTTTGCGCTCGGGAACGGATGCAATGATTTGTTAATACTTTTTGCAAGAATGAGGAATTTTATCCTGTAGGTTTAGCTTCCAGTGAAGATATCTACCGTAAATGAAGAAATACTCAAGGAACATCGAATAAATTAAAACACTGTTTTTGTTTTTGCGTCGTTATAGTGTGAAATTCCTTTCTTATCTGTAGGGGAAGGGGTGGTAAAATAAACACCTTGAGGATATCATCTTGTTTCGGATAGAAAAACGAGGAATTTGTATAGTTCTTTCGCACAACATCAAAAATAGGGATGTTCTCTATAGCAGAGACACAAATTCAAACTAAAATAACTAAATGATTACATATTATTGTCGCAATCATATAAGGATGCAAATGTTCATTTAACATGCACTATGTGGGTAAGGGGTCGTCCATAAATGACGTAGCTTTTAGGGGGGAGGGGGATCTTCACGAATTTGTGACGAAGTGTGACGAGGGGGAGGGAGGGGTCCTAGCTAGTGGACGTAGCATTTTGAATCAAGACCGTAAAAAGAAAGGCACTGAAAAAAATTGCATACAATTATTTTATATCAAGCTTCTTTTTTTACTTATAAACTTGGTTTATGAAATTACGATTAAGCTTCAAAACTTTCATATGACAATATTGAAAAAATTCACGAATTTGTGACGAAGTGTGACGAGGGGGAGGGAGGGGACGTAGCATTTTGAATCAAGTTCGTAAAAAGATAGGCGCGGAAAAAATTGCATACAATTATTTTATATCAAGCTTCTTATTTTTACTTATAAACTTGGTTTATGAAATTATGATTAGGCTTCAAAACTTTCTTATGACAATATTGAAAAAATATCTATGAAACTTTAGAGTTTCTTGATAAATGCAATCAAACAGATGTTTTGAAGCTTTAAATAATTATGTGAATATTATATTAGTTTGATAAATTGATTAAAAACAATGTTCTAACTACTTGGAGTATATTGTTTTGCCATTTGTTAACATGACTTAAAGTCAGCCGTTTCAGTTTTATCCATATTTTCTGTTGGGGCTTTATTTCTTCACGAAAATAAAATATGTTCTTTTTGCCAAATATTACATTTAAAACAAGATATTTATTCCATGAATTATGCCTTCAATGTTGAAGGAGATCTCCACCCGATCAACTCATAATTTGTTTCAATATATCAATGCTCTTGATGGATAATAGTATTGAGTGTTATCAAAATTGCCCTCTCAATCAATTTTCTTAATAACTCGGTAATTTGAAGAATTTTTATTATTTAACTGTTTCTGATGATAACTGTGTAAGATTATTTCAGTATGGAAATGATAGTTAAGTTCAACTAGAATATTAATAGAAATAATTGTATTTGTAAAATAATCGCTAAAATTTTCTAACCATTCAAAATATTTCAAGTGTTACTTTTATGTATCTGGCCACTGTTTGCTAAAAGGATTTGAAATTGGATAATATTAACGATGATTCATTTCAAATTAATATATTTTCTTGATCATCTTCATTGAAATCTATTTCCTAACAACGAATAAATAAAAGTAAACAATTCTCTAATATAACGAAATTTTTGTTCAATATATTGTAAAATTTATTGCACCCTAACTCGACAGTAACGAGCTTCTATAGTAAACTTGTTTTTCATGGTAACAACAGCAAAAGTAATATAATTTAGCCTATACGAAACTGGAAATCAAAACCAAGGAAAATGCTTATTTAAAACTGTTTTCCGAATTACTTTTGAGTGCTACAGTTTGATATACAACTGTTAGATTAGCTTATCCTTTCATTTCAGTAAGTAATTATTATCAGCCCTGTCGTCCTGCTTTTCTCAGATTTTTTTTCTTAACACCCTTTGGGACATCAGTTGAAAATTCAAGCTGTATCATCGACCCGAATTGATTTACCTTTTTGCATGTAGATCAGGTGCAACTAAACGCCCTGTCTAACATCAATCGAAATTGTCAAGCTGTATCAACGCCTTGGAGTAATTTGACCTTGTCTCAATTAGATCGATTGCATTTAACGCCCTGTAGAATATCATTTAATAACTACAAGCTATGTTAATGCCCTGGAGTAGTTTGACTTTATTTTTTGTAGATCAGGTGCATCTTAACGGTCTGAAAACTTTAATTCCTAGTATGAACGCCCTGGAGTATTTTGACTTTGCTCTATGTAGATCAGGTGCAACTCAACGCCCTGTATGACATCAATCGATCAAGCTGCATTAACGTCCTGGAATAGTTTGCCGTTATTCCACACAGATCTTTGCGAGATCGGGAGCATCTTCATGCCCTGTAGAAAATCAGTCAAAATTTCTTTTCTGCATCAACGCCCTGTAGTTATTTGACCTTATTATGTATATCAGGCGCATTTTGACGCTCTGTAGGACTTCAATCGAAATTTTTAAATTGTTTCAACGCCCTAAACTAATTTGACTACATTCCACACATTTCTTTGTAAGATCTGGAACATCTTTACGCCTTGTAGAAAAACGATCAAAATTTCCGAGCTGTATAAACGCCCTGGAGTGTTTTGACTTTGCCCTATGTAGATGGAGCTCATCTCTACACTCTGCAGGACATCAATTGAAAATTCCTAGCTTTACCAACGCCCTGGAAAAAATTTGGCTTTATTTCACACAGATCTTTGCGGGATCTAGAGCATCTGAACGCTCTGTACAAAATCAAAAGTAACCTACGTGCTCCTGGGCGTTGATACACCTTATAGTAATTTGAGCTATATACATAGAATAATCAGATACAACATAACGCCCTGTAGGACATAAATTTTAAAGTCTAAGCTGGATCAACGCCCTGGATTAATTTGACCTTTTTACATGTAGATCAGGTGCATGTGACCGTCCTTTACGACTTTATTTTGATAATTCCACGCTGTATCAACGCCCTAGAGTAAAAGTCCACAAAGATCTTGGCGAGATCTGAAGCATCTATACGCTTTATAGCAAATCAATCGAAATTTTCTTGCTGTATCAAACCCCTACGATTATTTGACTTTACCCTATGTAGATCATACGCACCTCATAGCCCTGTATAACATCAATCGAGATTGTAATGCTGTATCAACGCTCTAGAGTAATTTGATTTCGCCTCAAATAGATGAGCTGTATCTCAACGCTCTGTGGAACATCATTTGATAAATTCATTGCTGTATCAACGCCCTGGAGTAATTTGTCCTTATCGTCAATTGTAAATTACAGAATGTATCAACACTCAGGAGAAATTTGACAGTATTCCAAATAGATCAGGTGTATTTGAACGTCATGTATCAAATTAAAATTGGTCCTACATCAATCAAAATTGGTGAGCTTTATACATGCCCTGGAGTAATTTGACTTTATTTCAACTATATCTTTGCAAGATCTGAAGGATCTTATAACCCCTATGGAAAATCAATCGAAATGTCCATGCTGCTTCAACACACTGAAATTTTTCGACCTTGTGTTATGTGGATCAGCTGCATATTAACGCCCTGATTAAGATCAATTGCAAATTCTAAGCGGTACCTACGACAAATTTGACCTTATAATATGTAGATAAAGTGCGCCTTAACGCCATAAATCAAAAATTCCAAGCTGTATCGACGCCTTGGAGTAATTTGATCTTATTTCAAGAAGATTAGGTGCATCGTAACGCCCTGAAGAATATCAATTGTAAAATACATGCTTCTAAAAAGCAATCGAGTAATCTGACATCGTCTTATGTAGATCTTTTGCATCTTAACACCCTGTATCATTTGAAAATTTTAAGCTGAATCAATGTAACATTACCCTATATGGATCAGCAGCATATTAACACCCTTTATGGCATCAATCAAAATTGTTAAGCTTCATTAACGTCATGGAGTTTGACCATGTCTCATTTAGGTCAGGCCTGTAAAATATAAGCTGAAAATTCCAAGCAGTATCAACGTCCTGGAGTAATTTGAATTTATTATATGTAGATCGGCTGCATCACATCGTCCTGTAGGCCATCAATCGAAAATTTCAAACTTTATCAACGCTCTGAATTATATTGACCTAGTTCCGCGTAGATCATATGCATGTCAACGCCCTGTATGGTATTAATCAAAATTGTCATGCTGTATAAATGCCTTGGAGTAAATTTTAGTTCAGATGCATCTTAACGCCCTTTATGACATCAATCGAAATTAACCCGAGCTGTATTAACGCACTGGAGTAATTTGATATTGTCTCAGATAGCTCTTCTTAATTTTCTGTAGAACAATAGTTTAAAATTCAAAGCTTTATCAACGCCCTGCAAAAATCTGACCTTAATCACATAGAATCGAAAAAGGGTCCTAAAGCCCTGACCCAATTTTAGTGCTAAACGCTTAAGTTTAGGCCACAAACACATGTTTACTCATTTTTTTATGTTTTCTGTTTGTTTAAATCAACAAAACATTTTTTTTAATTTTTAATTTTGGGTGTATTTTGTTTTCCGTGTCCCTTCCGAAATGTCATATAGGAACAACCCCAGTGAAAAAACTATAACCCCTGTGGTGTTTTTGTCGACTAAGCGAACGTCAAACATGATCAAAAGTGTCAAGGTTCTTTTATGGACCCAATTTTTAAATTAAAGTTTAAATATGATATAGCCGTTATTTGAGCGGGAAAACTTGCTAAAGTAGTTACAGTAACATGCTCTTTCGTGTTATTAAAAAAAACAAGATTTCATTCAACATTTTAGTACCCTATTGTCAGGTTGTATGTACTGGAGTGATCTGGAGAAAATTAACGGCCTGTAGAAAATCAATTAAAATTTCCGAGCTGTACAACCCCTTGTCACCACTAAATTATGAAATTCTGATATTCCTTTGGTATATAACTCACTTTTCGCGTGAAAAAAAATATGTTGAAATTGCGATTGCGACATAACTTCAGCATGGAACAATATCGATCGAACTTAAGTAACTCTTGAAGTTTGATGAGATACATGAAATTTTGAAGCAGAAAAAATCAACTCATATGTTCTAAGGACAATCAGTTTGTATTCTTGTTCATTTTGGGCCAATAGTTTTCATGTGATAGTGACAAAAATTCATTATCAAGTACGCATCAAAAACGGTATTTGCTGAAATGAGTTTGAAAACCTGCTGTAATGAATAATTAACAATTCTAAAATCCACTAATAGATCCAACGCCAAATTAAATACTATTGTGGTAGAGCCGATATCAATACCAGTTCCGACTACACCGCTTCGTGCCTATCCGACTGATATCGTTCGGGATGCGTTGTGCATCACTTGGGCAGTCTCACTTCCACCTTGCACAAGCATTATTGTTTGGTTACCACACCGTGCGTGTTATCGATCATAGACCGAACCTTCGAGTCGTTACCACAACTATAATAAACATTAGCGTAATATTTTGAAATCCAGGGCAGTTGTCAATTTTTTTTGCACTTTGATATCACTTCAAGGGTGACATTTTATTTTAAAATTTGGCGATAAATTTGGCTGAAGTTCGAACCTCTTGTTCAATCCAAAAATAAGGTTCAAACTTTCTAGGTGTCCTGCTTTAAGAAACCTTGAGCATCTGTTCGTAAACTCATTTTTTCGATTCTTTTTTTATATAAAATAATATAAAGGAATTTACGTATTTTCAGCAGTTTGAGCCGATGCACAGTGCGTTGCTCCATAGACAAAAATCAAATTTCAAGTTATTTTATCCGACGTTAATGAGTATCCACAAGTGCTTATAGATAGCATACGCTATTGAAACAAGTATTTATAAGCTTTATAAAGCCCTAAAACTACTACAACATGCGTCGAAAGTGACAGTTTTCGGAGTTGCAGAAAAACTAAATTTTGTCGCATGTTTACAGCATTCCTTCCAAATAGTAGGGAGAGAGTTGAAACCAATCTATTCAATCAAAATCGAAAAGAGAACATGGCTGAAGGCTGGTAAAGTATATTTTCTGTGATAAAAACGAATAACTATAACGAATAATAACGATAAATAAGAATTTGAACTGAGAATATGAGAAATCGTCAGGATGAATTGGCTATAAAATCAAACTTATGAAATACCAACTAATAAATTTGATTATTGATTCAAGAAAAGTTCCACCGAGTTCCAGCCTAAATCACGCACATACATGTTTCTTAGAGTGTCCTCTAAGAGGTCTGAAAGATTCAGCTGCAACTCCCTGCAACTCTTCGACATTTTTGACTATATTTAGGTATCATCCTTAACCAGCATAAGTATGAAAATGTGTTGTTTCTGATAAAAAATCTTAAAATCTTGCAACGTTATGTGGTTACGGCTCAACCAAACATTACACCAGAGCAAGTTTATGCTTAAAATAATATATTTTAATAATATATTTTAATAATATATTTTAATAATATATTTTTCCATGATTTTATTCAAATTTTATATTAAAAATTGAAAAATTCAAAATATGCGGTTTATTTTTGTATAAAGGCGTATAAGTCACTTTTGCAGTTACGAGTGAGAAGAGACATGTTTGCAAATAGCTTCTTATATCATTATGAGCAATAAAAGTACAAATCGGAAGGTTTTTCTTGGAAAATAACGAAATTGACGCTTGGGACAGCTCTGCGATTATGCGTATATGCGTTTATTATATTTATGCAAATTGTAGCTCTTTTGACCAGAAACAACTTTCCCTTTCATACCAAAGTGCTCAAATGGCTTGATCTTTGAGTTTTGATTTTTGTCCCGCATCTCCATACATTCGGCGCACTGTGCGATGCCGCGATTCATTTGTAATTTTCTCGGACATACGCAGACAAACTAAATGTTTGTTACATTTATGCGCTGCTCAATCCTGTCTTGGATCACACAAGCAGGCTTGTTGAAAACTTTTTAGAAACGGTTTTACAATACTTCAATTATTCCATGTAATTGTGACTATTGTCGGCATTCTCAATTTCTTCGGCAGCCTTTCACATAAGATCTGCAGGCAAATCTGTTCGGCAATTCCACATAAGCTGCATTTTAAGGCGTATTTATTTCATTCAATGACATCTCTGGTGAAATTGTTTGTTCGGAAAACTCGACATGGGGAAGCGTGCATATTAGTGAATCCTTTTTATGCTAGCAGTTTGAAGAGAAGTTGTTTTTTTATACATTCCGGGTATTTCTTCACGTATCTTTCTTTTCATATATCCTAAAACACAAATCAAACTGAGAAAGTTTGTAGCTTTCATATGCAATAAATTTGGTCATCTTGAATTTTATCGGAAAACAAATGTTCACCATTCGTTTTTAATTTTGTGGTCACCATCAAAAAGCTAACTAAGGGGTCACCCAAAAATGACATCCATCATTTGAGGGACGGGTGGTCTACGAAAGCGTGAAATCTCGAAAAATGATGGACGTTATATTTGAAACTTCCCTAAGAAAAAACTGAGTTAGAACAGCTGCAAAAACTAGGTGAGCAATGGTATATTAGTCGTTTGAAATGAACGATTTTCTAAATTTATGAAAACAACATACACCCGATTCTGTCACTTTTTTTGCACGGCCGTGTAAAAAAATCCGTGCAAAAACAGAATCGGGTGTATTTCGTACAACAAAGTAATAAGTATTCAATCGCTGGTTCTTTCCTCGAGTAAACTGTAAAATGGGATTGAATTTTGGGTAAAAAATCTGATGGCCATATTGTATTATGACGCCATCTTGATATTAAGCAAAAGTAGGAGTTATTTAGTATAATGATACTCATCATGTTGAAATGTAATAAAAATTGAGTTGAAGCAAATACTCTCCATTTTGAGAATCTGTGTGAATTTCGATCATTTGTCCCTGATTTTGAAGATATTCCGATGTATCTAGACGATTCGACATTATCCATATATGTTTTAAATTTATAGGTGTTTCTCCGTTTCACATTTTAATTGGAATGAGCATTGAACACAAACTAAACACGTTTGAATGCATATTAGTTCTCATGTGTTTGGAATATATATTAATTTGATACAATTTTCTTGTGAGCTTTCTCATTAATACCTGGGAATACAACCGCCCTCTGGGCTATAGCAACGCCCTCCTCAGAAGGGGATAACTAAGAAGCTCAAATTTTACGACGACAGGGCTGATTATTATCAAACTTTGTATTGAACTTCTCGATTCCAATTTTTTGTTTCAACCCAGTAGTGGAAAACAATAAAAAAAAATACAGAGGGGGGGGGGGTAGGTGCTTGATATGCTACGTATTTTCCAGGGGAGAGTACCAGTATTTGTGACGAAATGCTACGAGGGGCGAGGGGGGTGTAAAAAATCAGTGAAAAAATGCTACGTCATTTATGGACGGCCCCTAAAATGAACATCATGCAAAAAAAAAGTGAGCAAAACAAATATTTTTGAAAATTTTCACTGAATTTTCGAAAATATATCTAAATGATTGTAACCCATTTAAAAAGAAATCTAAAGGTATCAAATTTGACATCATATCATAAGGACCTCCAAGCTAAAAGTTATTATTTTTATTTATTTTATCTTTATTAAGGAGACTTTCAGCCAGTGGCTGGTTCGTCTCAGTCGCTAAAAGTTACGTCAGATCTAATTTTCAAAGGTGGTTTTCTAAAATCTTAGTTTTCGTTGATATTTTCACTGCAATGGACTTCCGCATCAACTCGAACACTCCGATTTATGCTCTAAATCGTCCATGCGTGATAAATATTCATTGAAATATGTTTTTTTATCGGTAAAAGGCGCGGTGTTCATTTTACCACCACTTCCCCTATGCCAACGTTGAAAGATATATATTCCATTTATCTTCGTTTTGAAAAGTGCCATCAACATATCTAGTGAGGCTGAGCATGTCATCGCACATTTCCCACAGATGCCTGAAATGTCGCTGGGTTTGCTATCACTATATAAGTACTCTTTGCCTGAGCAAAGAAGTCTTAACTTACACTCCCGTGCATAAGTTTGGGTTCACCCCCTAAAAAACATACAAAAGTGTTCAGTCCATATCTCTGTGATTACACGTCCAATTGAAAATCTCTAAACCGCATTCGAAAGGCAAAGAGTTATTCTTACTTCGTATGTATTTTTCCAAAAACATTCTTTAAACTTTGTATACAAAATTTTTACTTAAAGTTATGAAATTTTTCAAAAAACACACTGAAAAAACATATCTTATTTCTTCAGTATTGGATCGACCAAAACTTTTAAACAAGGTGTTATTAGAATCGTAATCTTATATTCTTTGAGGGGCGTGCTTATCGAACCACTCTTCAACCTTTTGTCGGCTGCTTGCATGGCTCCGACTGCTTCGTCCACTTTCAACACTCACCACATCTTCATCCTGCTGGCGCAGTAGCTAATGCTTCCGGGCCAAATACTCTTTCTCTCGCTCCAGCTTCTCGTTTATCGCCTTCTCGATCAGCAACTTTTCGTTTCGCAACCGCTCTTCTTCCTGCTTCTCTCGTATACATCTTTCGTCCTCCAGCCTCTGAAGATCCCGGGCAAACTGCGCTCGCCGTGAGCTCGACGAGCTAGATCGGCCAGGCAGAGGAACTTTCGGTACGCATTCCGCACAGATGAAATCTCTGGATCGTACTGTAGCTTCATCCACTTTCGCGCAGGAAAAATGGTACCAGTACACATTGGTCCAAGGAACGAAGTTAAGTGGAATAAATTAATAACTTGAAAAACATAAGAGATAGCGTTTTTATGTCTTCTGAACATTTGTTTGTTTGGTCAAGACGCGTTATATGCAAAAGTGTCCTAAGTGCCAAATTTCGTAACTTTCGAAATTCGCTCTCAAACTTTTTTGTTTTAAAAAATAGCCCAACATAATGTTCTACAATATTGAATATTCTAGAAAATAAGGAAACTTTGTAGAACATCATTTTTTTAGGTCACTTTAGAACTTTATTGTCAAAAATCGGGTTTTTTTTCAATACTAACGCAAATATCAATTTTTTAGGCCTACTATGTTCTGAAAAGTTTTAGATATGAGCAAAATACACATTTTCTCTGAAGATGTCAAACCTCCAAAATTTTCATATGAAAAGATATAAGCTTTGTTATAGTTTGTTCATCCATTTTTCCCAGCGTAACATTTTAAAATGACGCAAGTGAAATCGAAAACTTTCCCCGCTACTTGAATAAGCATATCTCAAAATGTATTTTAAGAAACTTTGGTGATACTTTTTTTGGTTTTCTCTAATAAATGCGTTTTGAATTATTCCTCAATTTTACTTAGAAAACATTTTTTCCGACGTCTTGAGATACTTATGCAATTACAGTCTAATATTTTATAATATATTTATAAATAATGAATTATTCTTAGCGCAAACAAGAAGATTGTAGATTTTTATCATGCCATTTTTTTATAAACACGGTAATAATTAAATTTCACAGAAACGTTCGGCCTTCGAAATACCTTGACTTTTCAGTCCAAATTATGCAAATTGCATATGTACGCTCCTTCGAAGTGTGGTAGCATACCGATTGTGTTATCGAATCCTGATGGAGTATTCGGTGTACTTATTTCTTGTAATTCAAGGAACAAATGTAGCGAATGAATCGGAATAATCTGATGCAGACGTGCAGTTTTATCACATTTTTCTACACCCTGCAAATTGTGTGACCGTCCACCATACGACGGGGAAGTGCGCAATTATTTATACAATCACGATCATTTATCAATAAATTAATGATTCGTTTGTATCGTGCCGTTGCCTTTAAATTTCAATTTTAAAAATATTCTAGTTAAATCATTGTGATTTCAATCAACATCACCAGTCTTCAACTTTTTCGGCTGAATGGTGTAAAAATGGTAATATATACATTGCTATTTAGATCCTATCCCACTTCTCAAATACCTATGACTGGAACCATAAATGAAACTGCTTCATTTCATGCTGGATAAATACAGTGTATACACTAAACGACATTATCCCGCACTTCAATTCGCAAACCTGCACTTCTCCCAACTTATGATGTCGCGATTTATAAAATATTTATTTGTGAAGAAAATAAAATGTGAATTTTGAAATTTTTACTGCACTTTTAAATCATATAAGCTCAAAAATAGTCAAAAATCGGTGAACTTTCAATAATGTGTTACACTGAATTCAGTCGGAGGATTATATATATATTTGAACCGTTTGACCGATTTTCAATCTTTTGTAAACGAAATGAAGGATAAAGATTTTGACTTTTCGGGAAAAATATAAAATTTCACAAAAATTGTGTTTTTTACATGAAAAAACATGAATACACTGTATTTATCCAGCATGAAATGAAGCAGTTTCATTTATGGTTCCAGTCATAGATATTTGAGAAGTGGGATAGGATCTAAATAGCAATGTATATATTACCATTTTTACACCATTCAGCCGAAAAAGTTGAAGACTGGTGATGTTGATTGAAATCACAATGATTTAACTAGAATATTTTTAAAATTGAAATTTAAAGGCAACGGCACGATACAAACGAATCATTAATTTATTGATAAATGATCGTGATTGTATAAATAATTGCGCACTTCCCCGTCGTATGGTGGACGGTCACACAATTTGCAGGGTGTAGAAAAATGTGATAAAACTGCACGTCTGCATCAGATTATTCCGATTCATTCGCTACATTTGTTCCTTGAATTACAAGAAATAAGTACACCGAATACTCCATCAGGATTCGATGACACAATCGGTATGCTACCACACTTCGAAGGAGCGTACATATGCAATTTGCATAATTTGGACTGAAAAGTCAAGGTATTTCGAAGGCCGAACGTTTCTGTGAAATTTAATTATTACCGTGTTTATAAAAAAATGGCATGATAAAAATCTACAATCTTCTTGTTTGCGCTAAGAATAATTCATTATTTATAAATATATTATAAAATATTAGACTGTAATTGCATAAGTATCTCAAGACGTCGGAAAAAATGTTTTCTAAGTAAAATTGAGGAATAATTCAAAACGCATTTATTAGAGAAAACCAAAAAAAGTATCACCAAAGTTTCTTAAAATACATTTTGAGATATGCTTATTCAAGTAGCGGGGAAAGTTTTCGATTTCACTTGCGTCATTTTAAAATGTTACGCTGGGAAAAATGGATGAACAAACTATAACAAAGCTTATATCTTTTCATATGAAAATTTTGGAGATTTGACATCTTCAGAGAAAATGTGTATTTTGCTCATATCTAAAACTTTTCAGAACATAGTAGGCCTAAAAAATTGATATTTGCGTTAGTATTGAAAAAAAACCCGATTTTTGACAATAAAGTTCTAAAGTGACCTAAAAAAATGATGTTCTACAAAGTTTCCTTATTTTCTAGAATATTCAATATTGTAGAACATTATGTTGGGCTATTTTTTTAAACAAAAAAGTTTGAGAGCGAATTTCGAAAGTTACGAAATTTGACACTTAGGACACTTTTGCATATAACGCGTCTTGACCAAACAAACAAATGTTCAGAAGACATAAAAACGCTATCTCTTATGTTTTTCAAGTTATTAATTTATTCCACTTAACTTCGTTCCTTGGACCAATGTGTACTGGTACCATTTTTCCTGCGCGAAAGTGGATGAAGCTACAGTACGATCCAGAGATTTCATCTGTGCGGAATGCGTACCGAAAGTTCCTCTGCCTGGCCGATCTAGCTCGTCGAGCTCACGGCGAGCGCAGTTTGCCCGGGATCTTCAGAGGCTGGAGGACGAAAGATGTATACGAGAGAAGCAGGAAGAAGAGCGGTTGCGAAACGAAAAGTTGCTGATCGAGAAGGAGATAAACGAGAAGCTGGAGCGAGAGAAAGAGTATTTGGCCCGGAAGCATTAGCTACTGCGCCAGCAGGATGAAGATGTGGTGAGTGTTGAAAGTGGACGAAGCAGTCGGAGCCATGCAAGCAGCCGACTGTATATATATATATATATATATGTGTGTGTGTTACACTGAATTCAGTCGGAGGTACAATTTCGTGTTGGTTAGACCTTAAGCTTTCATTCCATAAAAAAAGATTGGAAATCGGTTGAGCGGTTTAAAAGTTATGATTTTTTTTAAACATTACAAATCTAATGCGCTGAGATCTACAGTGTGTGCCGATGAAAAATGACTGATTTTTTATTTTCAAAAAAATATATCTCAAAAACTAAAAAACATACATAGTTGAAAATTTGACAGTAGACGTAAAATTTTCTGAACTGAAATGAGAACAGCAATAGCCCCTTTGGTCCCGAGGCCTTCAAAACACGAAAAAACGGAAACTATTGGGTTTTTCCATGTAAAAAACACAATTTTTGTAAAATTTTATATTTTTCCTGAAAAGTCAAAATCTCTAGCCTTCATTTCATCCAAAAAGATTGGAAATCGGTCGAACGGTTAAAAAGTTATAATTATTTAAAAAAAATATATATATATATATCTATACATATATATATATATATATATATATATATATATATATATATATATATATATATATATATATATATGTATATATATATATATATATATATATATATATATATATATATATATATATATATATATATATATATATATATGGTTCCATGTTTTTAATAATTGGAGGGTAGATAGGTCTCCATGAGATATGAAAAAGTGCCCATGGAACATAGGGTCGCAAATCACTGCTAAGTGAGTTATTCACGATTTTAAGATTTTCAACTTGTTCATCTTTGGAACCACATATCTAATTAACTATGCGTCATACATTTAATCTCAGCGCATGAATCGAAAGCTTATGATCTAATCTATCTTAGTTTCTTGGACGTAATTTTTGTAGAAAATGATTCAAAGGCTCAAATTACGAAAAGTTTGCAAAAAGTGACGGAAAAATCAGCATTTTTAGACGTATTTTTATGAATTTTATTAAAATTATCGTAATTAATGTTAAAAAATTCTTCTACAAAATATGCATTAACTTGTTAGCTACCAAAGTGTCTTTGAGAGCAAAAGTGTATCTCTTGTAGATTCGTCACAATATCATGTTGAAAGTTGTGCTTCAAAGAGCAAAAAAATCAAAATAAATATCGGCTGATAACTCTATTCGTTCGTCCGTTCGTGTGTTGATGCCTCCGCTTGTGGATGAAGTGCTCGGAAACGACAGATGTCGGTCGTGCCGAAGCGAAGGGGAAATGAAATCGCTTCGCAACATGCGCCATTTTTTTCTTCTCTTCGCGGCGTTTGGTTTGCAAACAGACGCATAAATAGATTTAGTGCGGTCGCCGCACGACCACCGCAGTAGCGAAAGTGTGTTCATAAAGACTGATCCCTTTAAATTCCTCGCACTAGTAGCTGAGCTACGGTGCAGAGCAGATGGGGGGTGCGCTTGCGCGTGTAGCGAGGACTCAATTTATGCATTACTCGCCTATGACGTGGAACTTTTGATGCATTTTGAAGGGTTTTAGGTCGTCTATTAATTAAATAGAGGTGGACAAGTGAGAGTAGAATTTATGACGTGCCATTCACGCCGTTGTAAAAGTACAACACTACCAAGTAAACCTCGCCCGTGATACACAGCACGAGCGAGGTGAATTCTTAGGTTCAGTAAAGTAATTTAGGTATCGCACTAATGCTCAGCGTGAACTGTTGGAGCAGCAGGATTAAATATCTCACAAAATTAGTGACCGTCTATCCTACTACAGCTTGGTTTTCTGTATAAGGTTGCTTACAAATTATGTTCAATAGATCAATAATCTCTCAGTTAACTATTTTTATAAAATCGAATAATAGACCTACATGTAATATTTCATATAATTTTCAGTGTCGTATCCAGAAAATTGCTCAGGGGAGACGAACGACGCAAAAAATTGGATATTTTTACAAAAATTGGGATGGCTTAAGACGGTTCAACCACATCATTTTGTTTTTCTTTTATCCAGCAAAATAATAGAATAACTGCATAAAATTAAGAATTTCTTTTGAAATTGAGACTTTGGCAGTTTAATAGGTTCTATGTGCAGTCACAACAATTAAAAGTCACAATTTGTAGATCAGTACTTTTCTTAAAAAAAAGCCTGAAGCCTTGCAATGTTTGTAATATGAAATCAAATATTTTGAAAAAAAAAAATCAAATAATTCATCAAATTCCAACATTTTTACTTCATTATTGAAACAATTTATGATAGATTGAACGAAAACGACACAATTTTATCAAGCAGGTTGATGAGGTTCTTGTACAAGAATAATAAAAAATAAATAAACCTTTTGTTATGCTCTAAATCAAATAGTAATCAGATCAGTACCCAAATATTTGTAGTTCAAAATTTCATTTTTTTTTTCTCTCTCTCTCTCTCTCTCTCTCTGTTGACTTACTGAGTGTTATTTTCTTAAATTTGAATTAAAAACCAAGAGAAGTGTTAATTTTGAACGATAACATTTGAAATATTTGCAGTTTGCTCTAATAGATGGAAAATTAGAAATCAAATTGAATATAATTTAACAATTAAATGTATTAAAATGAACTTAAAACAGTCACAGTCACAATTAGAAATTGAAGCTCTTTCCAAACTTTAGTCAAGTTTTAATCATCAAGTTAACTGTAACTCTAGCGATGGCAAAATCATTTGAAATTTGACTCATGGAACATATTCAAGGCATAAATGTGTATGATTTTACACGAATTAAATTAAAAAAAAAATACCTGCTGGAAACCCACCAAAACCCGGAAATATGAGAATATGTCATTTTTCAAACAAAACTAGTTTCATAGCAATTTACGGATGCTAATGGTTGTCACTATGGCAAGCCTGTAAAATTTCGTGAAGGGAAATATCCTTCATCATTTTAGTAACAGAACCTCCGAAATGTCAAGAAGGCGAAAGTGTAAACACGACACGTAGCAAAACATTTTTTGGGATGAACAATATTTCATTAATAGTATCAAGAACTTTGGTGATCACTAAAGCCTCTCACTAATTTGAATTTCAAATCCAAATGTTTAATTTTAAAAATAAAATTCAATTCACATTTTCAAAACTGAATAAGCCAAACATGCTTTTAAGAGCGTTTTTCGTATTTCAAGTGGTTTCACACCAAAAACTTACTCCAAAATCCACTAAGGTGGAGAGGGAGGGAGGGTTGACCCTCAAACACACCCCCTCCCACTGATCACTTGTTTCTGTTTTGTAGACAATATGATCTTAATTTTCTTTCTGGCGTTATGTCCCAACTGAGACAGAGCCCTGCTCCTCAGCTTAGTGTACTTATGAGCACTTACATAGTTGTGCACTGAAAGGTTTTCTCAGCCAAAGTTGCTGTTTTGTATGTGTATATGGGCAGAGGCATATACGTTTTAAATATTTTATATGGGACAAAGTCCACTCTGAAATTCTTTGGAAATGAGCATGTAGCTTAAGGATTCGGGTTTTCTTTTATTTATAGGTATTCCAGTAAACAGCTCGAAGATTTAATACACAATATTCTTAATTTTTCTCATGATCTCAATTAAATGCTTTTCACACAAAACAAAAGCATGATTACTGCATTCACATGAAAATATTAATTTAGAAAATATTCAAGATCTATCCTGCAATTTCCAAGTTGTTCCAATAATTTCTCCACAAATTCCTTCAGGAATTCTTTCAGTTAATGTTCTCAGGAGTTTCCCAGGGATACCTTCAGACTGAGACCACTTGAGGAATCCTTTGTCGGCCAATACCAGGCTGGTTTTTGGGAGGGCCGATCCGACAACGAATCAGATATTACCAGATAATTCTTGCAAATGAACTTAGATAAATTCTTGGAGTATAACTAGCAGACTCACCATCTGTTTGGATTGGAGACGAGGTGTCAATGTCGTGTGTGAATTTAGATGGAAGTAAGGAGACGCACTTTGGAATTCATTGTTCAACATTGCACTCCAGGGTGATATTAGGAGATCAGGCGAGCAAAGAAATGACACGATCACATCTTCTTTTTCTTCTTGACATTACATCCTCACTAGGACAGAGCCTGATTCTCAGCTTAGTGTTCTTATGAGCACTACCACAGTAGTTAACTGAGAGCTTTCTTTGCCAAAGTTATCATTTTCGCATTCGTATATCGGGTAGCAGGTACGATGAAACTTTATGCGCAGAGAAGTCAAGGAAATTTCCATTACGAAAAGATGCTGGACCAACCGGGAATCGAACCGAGACACCTTCAGCATGGCTTTACTTTGTAGCCGCGGACTCTAACCACTCGGCTAAGGAAGGCCTACGGTCACATATGGTCCTTGGTCTTGTGGACGATATCGGCCTTATTTAATTCGATCGCAGGTCAGTGGAGGAGGTTTTCGAGGCTCTGAAGAATCTGAATATCTCCAAGAATTCGTTGAGGAATATCTGCAGAACATCTTTCAGCAATATTTTTAGGGATCACCCCTGATACTCCTTCAAGAATTATTTTATGAATTTCTCCAGGATTTTCTCCAGAAATTGTTTGGTAAATTCTGGCAAATTTTTTTTCAGGGATTTCCTATGAGATACATCAATGGATTCCTCTAGGAACTCCTCTAAAATTTCTTCGGGGATTTCGCGGATTTCACCTAGCACTCCTTCTCTTAGGAATTCCACTAGGGATTTGTTCAGAATTTCCTCCAAAGATTTTAACAGGAATTCTTCCAAATATTCTATCAGGAATACCTCTTTGAATGCCTCCAGAAATATTTACATATTTTTTTCTTTATTAATGTGAATTTTAACACATATGGCTAGTTCTTCACTCATACAGAAAAATATTTAAAAGGATTTCTCGTAAAATACATCCAGAGCTCCCTCCAGGAATTCCTCAAATTACATTCCTTCAGCATTTTCTCCAGAAATACCACCAAGAATACCTCCAAGAGTTTCTCTAAGGATTCCTCTAAAAATACGTCCAAGGTTTCCTCCACGAACTACACAAGAAATAACTTTAAAATTCTACTAAGAATAGCTCCAGGGATTCTTTAGGATTAACTTCATGGTTTCTTCCAGGAATACCTTCAGGTAGAGGAATATCTTTCAGGATTCGTCCATTAATTACTGCTTAGATTCCGCTAGCAATAGCTTCTAAGATTCCTCCTAAAATTTGACCATGGGTTCCTCCTGATAAACTTCAGGATATTTTTATCAATTTCTCCGTCATTTGTATAGGAGCTGTCTAGTAACATCCTGTAACTCCTCCGGAGATTCCTGCAGAAATTCCTCCAGAAATACTTTCATTTTTTCCTCCAGGAATATCTCCAATGATTTTTTAGGAAAACCGTCAGGGTTTTCTCTAGCAATCAATAACATATCCATTGATTTTTTTCAAGAGTACCACTAGGGTTTTCTCTAGGAATACCTCCAAGGATTCCGTCAGTTATAAACCCATGAATCCCTACTGGATTATTCACGATTTTAAGATTTTCAACTTGTTCATCTTTGAAACCTCATATCTAATTAACAATGCGTCATACATTTAATCTCAGCGCATGAATCGAAAGCTTATGATCTAATCTATCTTAGTTTCTTGGACGTGATTTTTTTAGAAAATGATTCAAAGGCTCAAATTACGAAAAGTTTGCAAAAAGTGACAGAAAAATCAGCATTTTTCGACGTATTTTCATGAATTTTATTAAAATTATCGTAATTAATGTTAAAAAAGTTCTTCTACAAAATATGCATTAACTTGTTAGCTACCAAAGTGTCTCTGAGGGCAAAAGTGTATCTCTTGTAGATTCGTCACAATATCATGTTGAAAGATGTGCTTGAAAGAGCAAAAAAATCAAAAAAAATATCGGCTGATAACTCTATTCGTTCGTCCGTTCGTGTGTTGATGCCTCCGCGTGTGGATGAAGTGCTCGGAAACGACAGATGTCGGTCGTGCCGAAGCGAAGTGGAAATGAAGTGCGCCATTTTCTCATCTCTTCGCGGCGTTTGGTTTGCAAACAGTCGCATAAATAGATTTAGTGCGGTCGCCGCACGACCACCGCAGTAGCGAAAGTGTGTTCATAAAGACTGATCCTTTTAAATTCCTCGCACTAGTAGCTGAGCTACGGTGCAGAGCAGATGGGGGGGTGCGCTTGCGCGTGTAGCGAGGACTCAATTTATGCATTTCTCGCCTATGACGTGGAACTTTTGATGCATTTTGAAGGGTTTTAGGTCGTTTATTAATTACATAGAGGTGGACAAGGGAGAGTAGAATTTATGACGTGCCATTCACGCCGTTGTAAAAGTACAACACTACCAAGTAAACCTCGCCCGTGATACACAGCACGAGCGAGGTGAATTCTTAGGTTCAGTAAAGTAATTTAGGTATCGCACTAATGCTCAGCGTGAACTGTTGGAGCAGCAGGATTAAATATCTCACAAAATTAGTGACCGTCTATCCTACTACAGCTTGGTTTTCTGTATAAGGTTGCTTACAAATTATGTTCAATTGATCAATAATCTCTCACTTAACTATTTTTATAAAATCAAATAATAGACCTACATGTAATATTTCATATAATTTGCAGTATCGTTTCCAGAAAATTGCTCAGGGGAGACGAACGACGCAAAAAAGTGGATATTTTTACAAAAATTGGGATGGCTTAAGACGGTTCAACCACATCATTTTGTTTTTCTTTTATCCAGCAAAATAATAGAATAACTGCATACAATTAAGAATTTCTTTTGAAATTGAGACTTTGGCAGTTTAATAGGTTCTTTGTGCAGTCACAACAATTAAAAGTCACAATTTGTAGATCAGTACTTTTCTTAAAAAAGCCTTAAGCCTTGCAATGTTTGTAATACGAAATCAAATATTTTGAAAAAAAAAAATCAAATAATTTATCAAATTCCAACATTTTTACGTCATTATTGAAATCATTTATCATAGATTGAACGAATCAAATAGTAATCAGATCAGTACCCAAATATTTGTAGTTCAAAATTTCATTTTCTTTTCTCTCTCTATTGAGTTACTGAGTCTTATTTTTTAAAATTTGAATTAAAAACCAAGAGAAGTGTTAATTTTGAACGATAACATTTGAAATATTTGCAGTTTGCTCTAACAGATGGAAAATTAGGAATCAAATTGAATATAATTTAACAATTAAATGTATTAAAATAAACTTAAAACAGTCACAGTCACAATTAGAAATTGAAGCTCTTTCCAAACTTTAGTCAAGTTTTAATCATCAAGTTAACTGTAACTCTAGCGATGGCAAAATCATTTGAAATTTGACTCATGGAACATATTCAAGGCATAAATGTGTATGATTTTACACGAATTAAATAAAAAAAAATACCTGCTGGAAACCTACCAAAACCCGGAAATATGAGAATATGTCATTTTTTAAACAAAACTAGTTTCATGTTATTTTAAGCTCCCACAGCAATTTACGGATGCTAATGGTCGTCACTATGGCAAGCCTGTAAAATTTTGTGAAGGGAAATATCCATCATCATTTTAGTAACAGAACCTCCGAATTGTCAACCCTCCAAGAGGACGAAAGTGTAAACACGACACATAGCAAAAATTTTTTTGGGATGAACAATATTTCATTAATAGTATGTCTCACTATCAAGAACTTTGGTGATCACTAAAGCCTCTCACTAATTTGAATTTCAAATCCAAATGTTTAATTTTAAAAATAAAATTCAATTCACATTTTCAAAACTGAATAAGCCAAACATGGTTTTAAGAGCGTTTTTCGTATTTCAAGTGGTTTCACACCAAAAACTTACTCCAAAATCCACTAAGGTGGAGAGGGAGGGAGGGTTGACCCTCAAACACACCCCCTCCCACTAATCACTTGTTTCTGTTTTGTAGACAATATTATCTTATTTTCTTTCTGGCGTTATGTCCCAACTGAGACAGAGCCCTGCTCCTCAGCTTAGTGTACTTATGAGCACTTACAAAGTTGTTAACTGAAAGGTTTTCTCAGCCATAGTTGCTGTTTTGTATGCGTATATGAGCAGAGGCATATACGTTTTAAATATTTTATATGGGCCAAAGTCCACAAGACCCCTCCCAGCTCTGAAATTCTTTGGAAATGAGCATGTAGCTTAAGGACAGCCATAAAAGCACTGCAATATTAAATAAATGCAAAAAAAAAACTCTAGTGGAATTAAATGGTATAGTACTAGATTCGGGTTTTCCTTTATTCATAGGTATTTCACTAAACAGCTCGAAGATTTATTACACAATATTCTTAATTTTTCTCATGATCTCAATTAAATGCTTTTCACACAAAACAAAAGCATGATTACTGCATCCATATTTAGATTAATTTAGAAAATTTTCAAGATCTATCCTGCAATTTCCAAGTTGTTCCAAGAATTTTTCCACAAATTCCTTCAGGAATTCTTTCAGTTAATGTTCTCAGGAATTTCCCAGGGATACCTTCAGACTGAGAGGTATTCCTTTGTCGGCCAATACCAGGCTGGTTTCTGGAAGGGCCGATCCGACAACGAACCAGATATTACCAAATACATCTTGCAAATGAACTTAGATAAATTCTTGGAGTATAACTAGCAGACTCACCATCTGTTTGGATTGGAGACGAGGTGTCAATGTCGTGTGTGAATTTAGATGGAAGCAAGGAGACGCACTTTGGAATTCACTGTTCAACATTGCACTCCAGGGTGATATTAGGAGATCAGGCGAGCAAAGAAATAACACTATCATGACACGGTCACATCTTCTTCTTCTTCTTGACATTACGTCCTCATTGGGACAGAGCCTAATTCTCAGCTTAGTGTTCTTATGAGCACTACCACAGTAGTTAACTGAGAGCTTTCTTTGCCAAAGTTGCCATTTTCGCATTCGTATATTGGGTAGCAGGTACGATGATACTTTATGCGCAGAGAAGTCAAGGAAATTTCCATTACGAAAAGATGCTAGACCAACCGGGAATCGAACCGAGACACCTTCAGCATGGCTTTACTTTGTAGCCGCGGCCTCTAACCACTCGGCTAAGGAAGGTCTATGGTCACATATGGTCCTTGGTCTTGTGGACGATATCGGCCTTATTTAATTCGATCGCAGGTGAGTGGAGGAGGTTTTCGAGGCTCTGAAGAATCTGTATTTTTAGTGTTTACCCCTGATACTCCTTCAAGAATTATTTTATGAATTTCTCCAAGATTTTCTCCAGAAATTGTTTGGTAAATTCTGGCAAATTTTTTTTCAGGGATTTCCTATGAGATATATCAAAGGATTCCTCTAGGAATTCCTCTGAAATTTCTTCGGGGATTTCGCGGATATCACCTAGCACTCCTTCTCTTAGGAATTCCACTAGGGATTTGTTCAGAATTTCTTCCAAAGATTTTATCAGGAATTCTTCCAAAGATTCTATCAGGAATACCTCTTTTAATGCCTCCAGAAATATTTACAAGGATTTCTCGTTAAATACTGTAGTAATGTGAGAACACAACATGTTCAGTTGAGAACTATAATATTAATGACATTTATTGTACGTTTACTTTCTGTTAGCCTACTGTTACATTATTCCTCATCTCAGCCTACTACATCTCTCCCTTTCTTCAAATAGTAATATGATATGAAATAACTTTTTTTTTATATAACAACAGAATCAAATTGAAATATATAAAACGTTCATAGAGTCTTCCTTCGTAACTAGTATACCCTATTTTTAGTAGATACATGACAAAGATCTCTAAAACTTTATCTTAAATCGAATTCCAAGTCTCATCGAATATTTTGATTTCTTGCTTGTTGTGTTGCTTCAGTGGTGTGATTAGCAAAGCCACACTATGATTGATGACGGTATTTCCAGCATTGGTTTTGATCCATTGGTCCTTCTGTTGTAATGCCCTCTTCATAGCGCAGTAATCTAAATGTGGTTGGAAATAAATACGCAGTAAATTGATCATCATTTGTGAAATTAAAATATTATATACTTAGACATTCTCAATACTTATTATCTCTTTTTCCAAACAGAGATTTTTTGACCTATACCGTAGACATTTTGAATTGATCATAAAACTTTTTTTTCTAGTTCTTGATAATCATTCTTACGCAGTATAGCTTCATTCTTGAAATTTAGTAAAAATAACAATCTGTAAAAGAAACTTCAAAATAATTTTGTTTTATGTTATTTAAATGTTTTGTACCCTTTTACCACAAGATAAAATTAAATTTATGATTTAGATCAATTTCTCTATCTTGTGGTAGACTGGATTGCCAAATGGTCTGAGACGTATCTCCTTCATCTGGTCTTTCTATTGCAGACTAGAACATTTCATTCCCTTTGCATATCTCTTTATTATTTAAGGAGATGTTATGCTAGATAATATGCCAAATGAACTGAAATACCTTCCTTCATTTTGGTCTTTTATTGACTGAGGTCTTTTTAAGCTCAATCTAGAATGGACTAGGATTCGAAATCCTCTTCATTCTTATATCTGCTTCAACTCCAAATAGACTAGGATATCTTTACCCCCTATATATGGATACAGAAACGGACTAGAACTTCGGTTAAGTTCCCTACGTTCCTTTATAGGAATTAGACTAAGGTTGCGTAAACCTCCTTTAATTCCCTGTATACAGCGAACTGGAATTAACATTTCCCTTCGCTTGTATTTTTATTTCCAACTCCAAATAGACTAGGATAACTTAATCCCCTATATTTGGATACAGAAACGGACTAGAACTTCAGTTAAGTTCCCTACGTTCCTTTATAGGAATTAGACTAAGGTTGCGTAAACCTCCTTTAATTCCCTGTATACAGCGAACTGGAATTAACATTTCCCTTCGCTTGTATTTTTATTTCCAACTCCAAATAGACTAGGATAACTTAATCCCCTATATTTGGATACAGAAACGGAGTAGACTTCGGTTAGGTATCAGAAGGTATCAGAAGGCCGGCTCCAAAGGCACGTTCCCCACCAGTTGGGAGATTTGTGCCATCGCCATATTTGAGCCTATTTCATCATCTACCCGATGGGAGAGGAAAGGGAAGGGAAAGATGGGAGGAAATAGGAGTGGGGTCCCTTGAAGAGGGAAGATCGCATAAGCGAAAAGAGAGCATGTAGCTCCATACCACAATGGGTTCGAACAGCGCCCTAAAAAGGGCACTGCAAAACGCATGAGCGTAAAGAGAGCCTATAGCTCATTACCACAGCGGGTTAAGAATAACAGGATGTCCTGAAGATTCAGGCTTCTGTATTCAGTTTCACTTAATAAGTGTTTACCAAGTAATTGGAATCGCATTTGCGCAAAAACTGGACAGTTACATATCAGGTGATACGAAGTTCCATAATCGGAGTCACAACTATCACACACAAATGAGTCAGCACGCTGAATATTTGCCATGTGATAGTTGAGTCGGCAGTGTCCTGTCAACGCTCTGACCAAGAGACTGCAATTCTGCTTTGACAGATTTGTTAAATACTTCGCCACCTTTGGAGATGGCTCAGTAATGTACAATTTTGTTTGACGACATGACTCCAAACTATTCCAATATTGCTTGTGCTGAGTTGCCGCCCAAGAATTTATCTGAAGCTTCACCCAGCACTTCGAAATTGGAATAGCCGGCTCAGGGCCAATGAAGTCATGCGATGCTCCATCGCGAGCTAGCTCATCAGCCAATTCATTTCCAACGATGGAAGAATGGCCAGGTACCCATACAAGGTTTACAGAGTTGACTGAATTCAGTTCCTCAATTTGAGTTCGACATGCGATAACAAGCTTCGACCTTGAGTTGGCCGAAGCGAGAGCTTTTATAGCAGCTTGACTATCTGAACAGAAGTATATGACTTTACCCATTACGCGCTGTTGAAGTGCTGATTGCACTCCACACATAAGGGCAAATATTTCCGCCTGAAAAACGGTGCAGTTTCTACCAAGTGAGTAAAACTGATTCAGCCTTAGCTCACGAGAATATACTCCTGCACCAGCTCTACCTTCAAGAAGGGAGCCATCAGTGTAACATACTATATTGTTTGATATACTTCTTTCCAAATAGCCAGACGTCCACTCTTCCCGTGAAGGGAATTGTGTGATAAATGTCCTGTAAGGAAAGTGACAAGCAATTGTGAGATCACTTGGAGCAAGGACAATTTTGTCCCAATTCACTAAAAGTGGAAACAACGAAGTATGTGTAGATCTACGATTCACTGGATTTTTCTCCAGTAGATCCAGTACCCATAAACGGTAAGAGCAAGAAAGTGCTTCTTGTTTAAGATATATGTGTAGTGGCGCAACGTCGAAAAGGGCCTCGAGCGCTGCTGTGGGAGTTGTAGAGAACGCACCAGACATCGCCATCAAGCACATCCTTTGGAGATGGCCCAATTTTGATTGGATTGTTCTCACTTCGCCCTTTTGCCACCACACAAGACATCCATATGCCAATATTGGTCGAACAACTGTTGTGTAAATCCATTTGATATATTTGGGTTTGAGGCCCCAAGTTTTACCAAAGGTTCGCCGGCATTGACCGAAGGCCATGCAAGCTTTTTTGACTCTGAAATCAATGTGAGGTGTCCATGAAAGTTTGGAATCTAGAATGACTCCGACATACTTTACTTGATCAGTCACATTAATCTCAGTGCCAAAAAGACGTAAAGGTCGAATTCCATCACGGTTTCGTCTTTCTGTAAACAAAACAATAGATGTTTTATTCGGGTTAACCGAAAGGCCATATTGGCGACACCAACTCTCGACTACCTGAAGTGCACTTTGCATCAGGTCGAATAGGGTGGTTATGCACATACCAACTATCAGAGCTAGATAGTCGTCGGCAAATCCATAAGTTGGAAAACCGCTATTATTGAGTTGCCTCAATAGCGTATCTGCTACGAGATTCCACAAAAGTGGTGACAAGACTCCCCCTTGGGGGCATCCGCAAACACTCAATTTTCGAATCGCTGCTTGACGCAATATCGAGAAGAGATGTCGGTTTTTGAGCATTTGATGAATCCAATTGGTAATCATTGTAGGTAGCCCATGGTTTCGTGCGGCTTCCAATATGGCATCGAAAGACACGTTATCAAAGGCACCCTCAACCTGTGACTGTTATGCGGTTACAATTGCCAATGTGACAAAACAACTATGCATTTTTTTTCTAATGTTCTAGAACAATCTCATAGATTTCGGTAGGTTGATTGAAAGTATTTGTCATTTGATAACTCTCCCCGGTACAAACTCATAATTTTCAAAAATGTCGAATGTGACAAATATGCAGTTATGGCCAGTACATCGATCGACGAAGATATCGTCACATGGAGAGGATAATTATATGCAGAATAAAAGGACCGAAGAATTCATCGACATAGGGTGAGATATCGAGATGTGGATAGTCGACTGTATAAAATACTGTTCAGTTAATCATTTTTAATCATTGTCCGATAACCGACAATATTAAGGGATATGCAAATCGAAGACATTTTTTGGCATACATATGTGTTTCATAAATTAAAGTGGCGATTCCAAAAAAATATTAGCCTAAAGGGGGCGAAAGATAATAAAGTTTGGGAAACACTGCTCTAAGAAGTTCTTCCAAGAATTTCTTTAGGGTTTCATCCAACAATTTCCTTAGGAATCTCTCCGATGATTCCTTCCGGAGCTTCTTCATTGGTTTCTCCAGGAATTCTTCCAGAGTTTCTCCCTGTTTTTAAGAATAATTTCTTGGATTTTCTCTTGGAACTTCAAAGAGTCCTTCTTAGAATAATTTCAGAATATTTTTCATGATCTTTTCAAGAATTCTTATGGAGATTTCTACAGTGATCCCTTCAGGAATCATTCCAAAAAATCTTCCAGCAGTGTCTCCATGGATATTTTCAAAGGTTCTTCCAAATATACCTCCAAACATTCCATCAATAGAATTTCTAAGGTTTTCTTCAATTATACCCGGAAACTCCTCTAGCAGTTTTTCGTTGAACTTTTCCAGGAGCTCGATAAGAATTCTTGAAAAGATCATGAAAAATATCCTGAAATTATTCTAAGAAGGACTCTTGAAGGCATCTTTGAAGTTCCAAGAGAAAATCCAAATCGTTATTCTTAAAAACAGGGAGAAACTCTGGAAGAATTCCTGAAGAAACCAATGGTATCCTTGGAGAAATTCCTAAGGAAATCGTTGGATGAAATCCTAAAGGAACTCTTGGAGGAACTCTTTAGAGGAATGCCTGCAGGAGTCACCGAAGAAAAGTTTAAACAGAATTCCAGAAAGACTTCCTGAAGGAAATCTTCATAGTTTACTTGGAGCAATCTTTTGAGATATTCATGGAGGTAGGATATTTCTGAAGAAATCTTTGAACGTTTTACAGTAGGGATTCATGGGTTTATAACTGACGGAATCCTTGGAGGTATTCCTAGAGAAAACCCTAGTGATACTCTTGAAAAAAATTAATGGATATGTTATTGATTTCTAGAGAAAACCCTGACGGTTTTCCTTACAATTCATTGGAGATATTCCTGGAGGAAAAAATGAAAGTATTTCTGGAGGAATTTCTGCAGGAATCTCCGAAAGAATCACCGGAGGAGTTACAGGAGGTTACTAGACAGCTCCTATACAAATCCACGGAGAAAAAGATAAAAATATCCTGAAGTTTATCCAAATTTCAGGAGGAGTCTTAGAAGCTATTGCAAGCGGAATTTAAGCAGTAATTTATGGACGAATCCTGAAAGATATTCCTCTACCTGAAGGTATTCCTGGAAGAAACCATGAAGTTAATCCTAAAGAATCCCTGGAGCTATTCTTAGTAGAATTTTAAGGTTATTTCTTGTGTAGTTCGTGGAGGAAACCTTGGACGTATTTTTAGGGAAATCCTTGGAGAAACTCTTGGAGGTATTCTTGGTGGTATTTCTGGAGAAAATGCTGAAGGAATGTAATTTAAGGAATTCCTGGAGGGAGCTCTGGAAGTATTTAACGAGAAATCCTTGTAAATTTTTCTGTATGAGTGAAGAACTAGCCATATGTGTTAAAATTCACGTTAATAAAAAAAAATTGTAAATATTTCTGGAGGCATTCAAAGAGGTATTCCTGATAGAATCTTTGGAAGAATTCCTGTTCAAATCTTTGGAGGAAATTCTGAACCAATCCCTAGTGGAATTCCTAAGAAAAGGAGTGCTAGGTGAAATCAGCGAAATTTCCGAAGAAATTTTAGAGGAGTTCCTAGAGGAATCCTTTGATGTATCTCATAGGAAATCCCTGAAAAAAAATTTGCCAGAATTTACCAAACAATTTCTGGAGAAAATCCTGGAGAAATTCATAAAATAATTCTTGAAGGAGTATCAGGGGTAATCCCTAAAATATTGCTGAAGGATGTTTTGCAAATATTCCTCTGTTCGATTACGAAATCATCATCTGCTCACGCATCTCATCAACGTGATCAATTTGCTGCTAAACCCATTCAACATTCGCATCATCGTTTTCGGGCAAACGGTTTCCACGGAGAATCAACCCAACTGGCATACCCGGTTTCTGAGGGCAGATCAACCGGAGAAGAAACGCCAACCCTTCGGCAATCGTTATCACCAGTTCAACCACGCAATCGCAGCTCGGCTAGCGGTTTTCTTCGTAGATCAACCACGCCATATTCGTCGAGGTTTCTGCACAGGGCAGATCAACCACCATTCCCATTCTATCGTGTTCGGGCAACGGTTTCTACGAAGGATCAACCCAACTAGCATTCCCGGTTTCTGAGGGCAGATCAACCGGAGCCGCACCAATTTCAAGTCACCAACAACTATGCAAGAATGTTCAGAAATGGTCATTTCAGCGGGGGGGAGTATGTTCGATAACGAAATCATCATCTGCTTACGCATCTCATCAACGTGATCAATTTGCTGCTAAACCCATTCAACAGAAGCCAAATCTATAGAAAACGAATACCCGATCAAAACAATCCAGCAAACGGCGTTCATACTGGCTGTGTGAATCTCATCCAAGCAGCGCAACAGAACATCCATTCAATTGTTTCTCATCTCTTCATCCACGCTGAACGCCTATCCAACAGCCAGGTCGTATTCAACACAACGCAGTAGGCATCGTAAGCTAACCATCCAGCGCACTGCCTGCTTTGCTTGGGCCTTTCACTCAAAGCAGTGTGCAAAGCAATAACATTCATCTCCGTACTTTGGTTCGCCAACTCATGTGTAGAATAAGTGTACAGCAATAGTCATCTCCCTGAGCAGGCGCGCTGCCTGTTCGAGGGGCAATAAATCAAGTAGCAAAATTCAAATCTGAGCTGTTCTATTTCGTCACCGTCCACTGGAGTTAATCGAGTCCGCTCATCTCCCAAGCAATCGAACATCCTCAACGAATTCTTGGAGATATTCAGATTCTTCAGAGCCTCGAAAACCTCCTCCACTGACCTGCGATCGAATTAAATAAGGCCGATATCGTCCACAAGACCAAGGACCAAATGTGACCGTAGGCCTTCCATAGCCGAGTGGTTAGAGTTCGCGGCTACAAAGTAAAGCCATGCTGAAGGTGTCTCGGTTCGATTCCCGGTAAGTCCATCATCTTTTCGTAATGGAAATTTCCTTGACTTCTCTGCGCATAAAGTATCATCGTACCTGCTACCCGATATACGAATGCGAAAATGGCAACTTTGGCAAAGAAAGCTCTCAGTTAACTACTGTGGTAGTGCTCATAAGAACACTAAGCTGAGAATTAGGCTCTGTCCCAATGAGGACGTAATGTCAAGAAGAAGAAGAAGATGTGACCGTGTCATGATAGTGTTATTTCTTTGCTCGCCTGATCTCCTAATATCACCCTGGAGTGCAATGTTGAACAGTGAATTCCAAAGTGCGTCTCCTTGTTTCCATCTAAATTCACACACGACATTGACACCTCGTCTCCAATCCAAACAGATGGTGAGTCTGCTAGTTATACTCCAAGAATTTATCTAAGTTCATTTGCAAGATGTATCTGGTAATATCTGGTTCGTTGTCGGATCGGCCCTCCCAAAAACCAGCCTGGTATTGGCCGACAAAGGAATACCTCTCAGTCTGAAGGTATCCCTGGGAAATTCCTGAGAACATTAACTGAAAGAATTCCTGAAGGAATTTGTGGAAAAATTCTTGGAACAACTTGGAAATTTTCTAAATTAATATTTTCGTCTGGATGCAGTAATCATGCTTTTGTTTTGTGTGAAAAGCATTTAATTGAGATCATGAGAAAAATTAAGAATATTGTGTAATAAATCTTCGAGCTGTTTAGTGAAATACCAATAAATAAAAGAAAACCCGAATCTAGTACTATACCATTTAATTCCACTAGAGTTTTTTTTTTTGCATTTATTTAATATTGCAGTGCTTTTATGGCTGTCCTTAAGCTACATGCTCATTTCCAAAGAATTTCAGAGCTGGGAGGGGTCTCGTGGACTTTGGCCCATATAAAGTATTTAAAACGTATATGCCTCTGCTCATATACGCATACAAAACAGCAACTATGGCTGAGAAAACCTTTCAGTTAACAACTTTGTAAGTGCTCATAAGTACACTAAGCTGAGGAGCAGGGCTCTGTCTCAGTTGGGACATAACGCCAGAAAGAAAATAAGATCATATTGTCTACAAAACAGAAACAAGTGATCAGTGGGAGGGGGTGTGTTTGAGGGTCAACCCTCCCTCCCTCTCCACCTTAGTGGATTTTGGAGTAAGTTTTTGGTGTGAAACTACTTGAAATACGAAAAACGCTCTTAAAAGCATGTTTGGCTTATTCAGTTTTGAAAATGTGAATTGAATTTTATTTTTAAAATTAAACATTTGGATTTGAAATTCAAATTAGTGAGAGGCTTTACTTACTTGATACTTGATGGGCTACAATCCGCTACGTTGAATCTACGCCGAATGGATAATTCTTCTCCACTGGGCTCGGTCCTGAGCCAATCGCTTCCAGTCGCCCTGAACGTTAAGTGCCCTTAAGTCCTCTTCAACTGCAAAAAGCCAACGTGTGCGCGGCCTACCACGAAGCCGACGGCCTCGTCCGGGTTCCCTACTGAATATTATTTTTGCTTGTCGTTCTTCCGGCATTCGTACCACGTGACCAGCCCAACGCAGCCTGCCGTGTTTTATGAGCTTGATAATATCCACTTCTTTATATACTTGGTACAACTCATGATTCATGCGGCGCCGCCAGATGCCATTTTCTTGTTTACCGCCGAGTATTGTTCGCAGCACTTTACGCTCAAAAACTCCAAACGCTTTCCGGTCGACCTCTTTTAACGTCCAGGATTCATGGCCGTATAGGGCAACCGGAAGGATAAGAGTCTTATATAGCGCGAATTTTGTTTTCATCTGCAGGCTACGGGACTTAAGCTGGTTACGGAGCCCGTAAAAAGCCCTATTCGCAGCTGCAAGACGCCTTTTCACCTCGCGGGTAACATCATTATCGCAATTATCGGCTGTGAAATGGTGAGCCGACAACTAGGAAGGAGCGTCCAACATAGCTCTGGTCCTCACAAGTCCCTACCTCACGCTTCCACGGGTCAAATGATGACAAAGACCGCCAGCTAAGGGTTGCGTACTTAGCTGGTAGTGCAGCCTGGGCACTGTTGTCCTTCTGACATCAGCTAGAGTGAGGAGGTGCGTCTCGAGCGTCTGTCCACCAAGGAGGTGCGGCTCAAACAGCGTCTGTTCTGGCATCCAGCGGCTGAGTATGAAATGCTGTATCACGTCAGCTACACCTAAGGTGGCAGCCCCACCATCGTGATGTAGGTATCGCGACCCTGGTAAGGTAGCATATCGAATTTCTTACCTACCACGAAAAATGGAGTGAGAGGCTTTAGTGATCACCAAAGTTCTTGATAGTGAGACATACTATTAATGAAATATTGTTCATCCCAAAAAAATTTTTGCTACGTGTCGTGTTTACACTTTCGTCCTCTTGGAGGGTTGACAATTCGGAGGTTCTGTTACTAAAATGATGATGGATATTTCCCTTCACAAAATTTTACAGGCTTGCCATAGTGACGACCATTAGCATCCGTAAATTGCTGTTGGAGCTTAAAATAACATGAAACTAGTTTTGTTTAAAAAATGACATATTCTCAAATTTCCGGGTTTTGGTGGGTTTCCAGCAGGTATTTTTTTGTAATTTAATTCGTGTAAAATCATACACATTTATGCCTTGGATATGTTTCATGAGTCAAATTTCAAATGATTTTGCCATCGCTAGAGTTACAGTTAACTTGATGATTAAAACTTGACTAAAGTTTGGAAAGAGCTTCAAATTCTAATTGTGACTGTGACTGTTTTAAGTTTATTTTAATACATTTAATTAATAAATTATATTCAATTTGATTCCTAATTTTCCATGTATTAGATGTAACTGCAAATATTTCAAATGTTATCGTTCAAAATTAACACTTCTCTTGGGTTTTAATTCACATTTTAAAAAATAAGACTCAGTAACTCAATAGAGAGAGAGAGAAAAGAAAATGAAATTTTGAACTACAAATATTTGGGTACTGATCTGATTACTATTTGATTCGTTCAATCTATCATAAATGATTTCAATAATGACGTAAAAATGTTGGAATTTGATAAATTATTTGATTTTTTTTTTCAAAATATTTGATTTCGTATTACAAACATTGCAAGGCTTAAGGCTTTTTTAAGAAAAGTACTGATTTACAAATTGTGACTTTTAATTGTTGTGACTGCACAAAGAACCTATTAAACTGCCAAAGTCTCAATTTCAAAAGAAATTCTTAATTGTATGCAGTTATTCTATTATTTTGCTGGATAAAAGAAAAACAAAATGATGTGGTTGAACCGTCTTAAGCCATCCCAATTTTTGTAAAAATATCCACTTTTTTGCGTCGTTCGTCTCCCCTGAGCAATTTTCTGGAAACGATACTGCAAATTATATGAAATATTACATGTAGGTCTATTATTTGATTTTATAAAAATAGTTAAGTGAGAGATTATTGATCTATTGAACATAATTTGTAAGCAACCTTATACAGAAAACCAAGCTGTAGTAGGATAGACGGTCACTAATTTTGTGAGATATTTCATCCTGCTGCTCCAACAGTTCACGCTGAGCATTAGTGCGATACCTAAATTACTTTATTGAACCTAAGAATTCACCTCGCTCGTGCTGTGTATCACGGGCGAGGTTTACTTGGTAGTGTTGTACTTTTACAACGGCGTGAATGGCACGTCATAAATTCTACTCTCTCTTGTCCACCTCTATGTAATTAATAAACGACCTAAAACCCTTCAAAATGCATCAAAAGTTCCACGTCATAGGCGAGAAATGCATAAATTGAGTCCTCGCTACACGCGCAAGCGCACCCCCCCATCTGCTCTGCACCGTAGCTCAGCTACTAGTGCGAGGAATTTAAAAGGATCAGTCTTTATGAACACACTTTCGCTACTGCGGTGGTCGTGCGGCGACCGCACTAAATCTATTTATGCGACTGTTTGCAAACCAAACGCCGCGAAGAGATGAGAAAATGGCGCACTTCATTTCCACTTCGCTTCGGCACGACCGACATCTGTCGTTTCCGAGCACTTCATCCACACGCGGAGGCATCAACACACGAACAGACGAACAAATAGAGTTATCAGCCGATATTTTTTTTGATTTTTTTGCTCTTTCAAGCACAACTTTCAACATGATATTGTGACGAATCTACAAGAGATACACTTTTGCTCTCAAAGACACTTTGGTAGCTAACAAGTTAATGCATATTTTGTAGAAGAACTTTTTCAACATTAATTACGATAATTTTAATAAAATTCATGAAAATACGTCAAAAAATGCTGATTTTTCCGTCACTTTTTGCAAACTTTTCGTAATTTGAGCCTTTGAATCATTTTCTACAAAAATCACGTCCAAGAAACTAAGATAGATTAGATCATAAGCTTTCGATTCATGCGCTGAGATTAAATGTATGACGCATTGTTAATTAGATATGAGGTTTCAAAGATGAACAAGTTGAAAATGTTAAAATCGAGAATAACTCACTTAGCAGTGATTTGCGACCCTATGTTCCATGGGCACTTTTTCATATCTCATGGAGACCTATCGACCCTCAAATTATTAAAAACATGGAACCAAACACCCTGTATATATATATATATATATATATATATATATATATATATATATATATATATATATATATATATATATATATATGTATATATATATATATATATATATATATATATATATATATATATATATATATATATATATATATATATATATATATATATATATATATATATATATATATATAGATGACGGGGCAATGCACCAATAGCTCAAGGCTACCAGAAACGATAAATGCTGTCTTCGCTGACCACCGAAAAGCTACCGTTGATTGTCAAAGCGCAACATGTCAAAGCGCAACATGGTGATAACAGCGGGATGCACGATCCAGGAGTAAAAATACAACTTACGTTGGTATACTAGTGAAATCAGGTGAGATCGTTTTGAGTATTCAATATTATAAATTTTTGTCAAATTGCACACATGAATTCATGGGAAACAACTCCGGGGGTTCCTATCTATGTCCCAGTCGAGGAGAACAACAATGGAGTGTGCATTAACTTTCTTAGCAACGCCACTCCCAACGATTTTATCTATAACCCTGAATTGAAACGGTTGGTACGGTTGTCCCCGTTTCTTCCTTTCTTGAATTGAAATTGTTTTGCCTATCAGTTTATTCATGCGTGAATAACCTAATCGTCATGATTTTTTCAATTGCCTTCAACCCTAAAGTGTGCACAGTGGGCCTGGCCATTTTAATATTTGTATCATAGGGTTCATTCAAATATTACGTAACGCAAAATTTATTAATTTTAGACTCCCTCCCTCCCCCACGTTACAACTTTTGTATGGAAAATTTTGATTTTTTTGTATGGACCATAAATCTACGTAAGACACCCTCCCTCCCCCTCATGCGTTACGTAATATTTGAACGATCCCATATCGCCGATATTTTGCAAATATTAATACTGACAAGAAAATACCTTAATTATTAGATTATTAGATAATTATTAGATATTTCCAGGATACTTTTCAATATTGGCTGTGCAAGCGCTTAGATTAGATTAAGGTACAGTGGGGGAAGTGTATCAGTGGGGTAAGTGGATCATTTGTCAATATAAAGCCTAAATACTTGGATATGTTGAATGTTTTCGCACCATTGCTTCATTTTAGGTTATATTCTTACGCCCACACTGATACTATTGCAAAACTGGTACTACACGTACACTAACACAAGCAAACTTGTTAGCTGCAAAAAGTAATTAATTTGAAAATTGTTTTCCATCAATCAAAAATCCATTGTATCTCTGTCTAAAATCAAATTCTATTATTTTTTTCGACACATGGTGAGCATTTCAGTTCTAATTGAATGAATCACAATGAAAAATATGTCATTTTTATTAATAAATACAAATATATTGGACATGGTACACTTACCCCTACTTTTAAGTGGGGTGGGGTAAGTGGATCATGAATAATTATCATATATTGGCAGACTGCTTAGGAGAATTTTAATAAGTTTCAATACCCGCAAATATTGTTTTCCTTTATTTTGTTCCAATCCCAGCTTGAATTTGTTAAATTGGCCATAGAAAATTTGAATTAATCCACCTAAAAGTTTTTTTAACCTTTCTGGTATAAAAAAAAATATAAAAGAATAATAATTTCAAAATTCACACGAAACTTTTCGTGGTTTATCTAAGCTGAGTTGTAAAAGAGCAAAATATACTAATTTTCCAATCGAAAGCATAGTCTCATACATGATTTGACCATATAAATTGTTCTAGACAGATGATACACATATATTCATAAATAAAACAAAAGGATTTCAGTTTGTTATTCAAAAGTGAATGTAACTAATATTTTTAAACCAAGAGTGCTTTTCGAAAATATCGTTAGGAATAATCCTACAATACTTCTGTATAACTTATGCTTATAAATGGATGAATTTTCTCCAAATTTTTCTAGTTACAATGTTTTTTTTTTGTTCTAATTAGTATGAACTAATATATACATACTTTTCATTATATTTTGATTAAATAAAAATACTTTTTAATTTTAAAGTAAAAGAATGTAACATTACTAGCACTAATAACAAGTGCGAGGGTAATATCATTCTTAATAAACATAATCATACTACATTCGTCTCGAGAACAGATTTTTTTTAATGGTGATCCACTTACCCCACCATGGTGCGGCAAGTGGATCATTTGGCGCAAATTTTTAAGTCTCTCATTCTCAATACATAACAATCAGAAAAATCTAAATAAATGACGATTTGAAGTATAATAGTCCCTTATTTGTTATCCACAGAAAAAAGTTTGAGTTTAAATATTCACGTTAGCTGTACATAACAATGAAGTTAACTATTGATTTTTCTGTATCCACTTACCCCACGGTACCTTATATATAACCTCAAAAAAAATCAAAATCTATCATTATTTTCTTGTAACGGTCATATTCGAAAGTTAATATTAAAAATGAGTTCAAAGCTACTGAAAATAAACAAATGTACCTCGCTTAAATGAGGGCTTAGTAAAGGTTATATATAAACGTGAAATGGTATCGAAAATAAGTAGTTTTTATATATTTGATATTTTGATCAAAGCTTTATTATTCATTGTTCTCTTCAAACGGAGGCCGAGTGTATAAAATTGACGTAGTTAAGTATTTTCTAGTTAAAAAACCACTTATAAAAACTTATATATAAAAAAAGAAAATGCAATTGCATTTGCATTGCCCGATCTAGTGAAAGCTTCAGGTGGCAGGACTTCATTTAAATATCTCGTTAAATTCGTCGATTTTTCCTTCCATTGACGGTATTTTATGGCAAAGAACGAACGTTTCTGTAATTATCAACGATATGAATATAAAAGCTATTCAGCAAGACCAAGCTGTGGGTCGTGGGTTCGAATCCCACCAGTCGAGGATCTTATCGGGTTGGAAACTTTCTCGACTCCCAGGGCATAGAGTATCATCGTACCTGCCACACGATATACAAATGCAAAAATGGTCAATTGGAAAAGAAAGCTCTCAGTTAATAACTGTGGAAGTGCTCATAAGAACACTAATCTGAGAAGCAGGCTTTGTCCCAGTTGGGACGTTACACCAGAAAGAAAGAAAGATGAATATAAAATGGGTATGATAAACATCTAAAAACTTCTTGTTCACGCTAAGAATGATTAATTGTTCATAAATGTATTACAAAAAGTTCGACTGTAATTTTCTAAGTAAAATGTAGGGATAATTGAAAACATATTTATTAGAGAAAATCGAAAAATACTATCATCAAAGTTTCTTAAAATACACTTTACGATATGCTTATTCAAGAAGCAAGAAAAATTTTTGATTTCACTTGCGCCATTTTGAAATGTTACGCTTGGAAAAATGGATGAAAAAACTATAGAAACGCATATATCTTTTCATATGAAAATTTTGGAGGTATGACGTCTGCAGAGAAAATGTATAGTTTGCTCATATCTAAAACTCTCCAGAACATAGTAGGCCTGGAAAATTGATACTTTCGTTAGTATTGAGGAAAAACCGATTTTTGACCATAAAGTTCTAAAGTGACCTATATCTCTAAAACTATCAGATATATTATTCACATAGTCAAAAACCGGAATTTTCGACACGCGAAAATCGGATTTTCTCAAAATCTGTGTGTCGGAGCTACGTCGGGGATGGTACGCTGGGTAGTCCATCAGATCCGCTGTCCAGCGCACTATGCCCGACGTTAAGTTCAACGCATAGATTTTGAGAAAAATCGATTGTCGCGTGTCGATGATTCCGGCTTCCAACTGGAGTCACGATAGAAAAAAATGATGTTCTACAAAGTTTTCTTTTTTTTTATAATCTTCAATATTGTAGAACATTTTATTGCGTTATTTTTTGAAACAAAAAAGTTTGAGAGCGAAATTCAAAAGTTATGAAATTTAGCACTTAGGACACTTTAGCATATAACGCGCTTTGATCAGACAAACAAATGTTCAGAAGACACCAATACGCTGTCTCTTATATTTTTCAAGTAATTAATTTATTCCACATAATTCCGTTCTGTGGACCAGTGTGCAGTCACAGACAAACAGACGACACACTCTCACCATTGTCCATCGACCACCTTATTAACGGTCGATACAAAAATATGGTAGGTGGCCAATCCGCCACCAGCAGCGCTCGCGTCGTTTTTGTTCGCGTTTGACGTTTACACACTACCGCCATCTGTTGGCCCGTCGGCCAAACACACTAATTTTAGCATTGGGCGTACATGTCCTGATTTTGATCGAGATTTGTTCTAAGTGTTACGTCTGTTTGTCTGTGGTGCAGTACTTACATGCTCCGCACGGTACCATATAATGCTCCGCGTTGTTAGCCCGCTTACATACCGCACAATCGAACTCTTCACCGTGCTCCGCGTCTATCACCGAAGGTTCGAAATTTCCGATCTGCTCTTCAACACGAAGTGCACCGTCACTGGAAGTTGGTTGGGAACCCCTTGTTGCTGCATTTTGAGTCGCTCGAGTTTGCGACCGAGTTTGGCGAATAAAAGACCTCTGCTACATACTGATGCCTCAAAATTGAGAATGTTGCGGTCGGGGTTACCTCTCGGAGATCTTCGTAGCAAAATTCACCTTTTTGCCGGTGATTAAGTTCAATTTTAATATTTAGTAATTTTAATATTTTGATCTGTAATTAAGTAGTAAGTATTTAGTATGTTACAAAATTTAATAAATGATTTCTAATTCTTTTTCTAAGGCAGTTTTCACGATGGTATCAACACAATGATAATCAATTTCCCTTATCAGCGTCTCTGACAGTCTGTCTACGCATGTATGCGCTACTCACATATCCATAACCCATACGGTCGAAGCTTTCGGGGGGCGCGTCATTCGTCGCAACATTACCCTTGTTTCACGCTCTAATACTTATGACACACTTGTGGTATACGTACCATGGTACAATTATCTTGAAATGGGTTTCATACTGATAATTGTCTTCATTCAAGATAGACTTGGAATAATTTTCTTGACAACTTGTACCATGGTATATGTATCAGATGTCTGTCCAAGGTAAAACACTGCTATTTTTTGCAGTAATATGTGACACATTGTTAACTTTCGCCAAATCATGCAATACAGATGGATTGAGTTGAAAATCTATTGATTTTGCGCACTGATCCGTAATATGTCACAATTTGATCCATAATATGAAAATTGATCCATAATATGGTTTTCAGAAACCGATACAATTTTAAATTTTTATGCAACCCTATGTAAATATTACACTCAAAACAGTTTACTAACCGAAATTCCAATTTGAAACGATTCAATTCGTGCTTTTAATTACAATTTTATGTTTTCTATGTAGTTTTATTGAATTTTATAGGTTGGACTCCACACTATTTGATCCATAACTGTGGGATCATGGCATATGACCATTTCCATAAAACTTATTCAGGAAAATATGGTTAGTCATGTTTGTATTTCCAATCATGTAAATATTATACGGAGTTATATCCTAGTGGGCATCAAACTTCAAAATCATGCTTTCGGCAGCACCATTAGTTGCACGGACCACTGTACATTATGCATATTAGGTTTCACGTGCCCTGGGGGAAGTGGCCAATTAGATGCATGTCTGGAACCAAATCAATATGGGTGTCAAACTTCAAGATTTTTGAAGGCAATGCTTCCGGGAGCATTTTCAGAACCGGCGGCTGCTAGACCACTGTATAGCAGGTTACAAGTGTCCCGGGAGATGTGGTAAAGTTCCGAAATGGCCTTTTGAGGGACCCTGGAATCTACTATAGAGTGGTTATTACATCTTGTGGTTCTGAAAATGCTCCACATCCTCCAAGGCACATGGAACCTACTGTCCATGGTAGACGGTGATTCTAAAACTACTTCCGAAAGCATGATTTTTATAAATATTGAACTTTGTTACCCAAATTGATATGATTCCGTACATGTGTGAAATTGGCCACTTCCTTCGGGGTACCCCGTACCTTCTATACAGTGAAGATGGCAGCCTGTGGTTCTGGAAATACTTTTGGAAGCATCACCTTTGAAAATCTCAATATTTGATACCCATATTGAAGTAACATAGTTTTGAATTTTGGGCAGCTGTACGGATTTCGAATCACAGGTGTACGGATTTTAATTCAACCTTATCAGAGTGTATGGATTCAATCCAAGACAAGTCATTTTAATTCCCGTTTTTTTCAAGGTTTCTAAAAAACATTCATTCAAACACAATTTTTCGACCGGTTTTATATGTGGGTGGCCCAACCAACAGACCTATTTTTTGAATCATGAAAAGAATGCATGATTCATAATTTTCACATTCCTATTCTTCAAAATATGGTTTTGTGCCAAAAGTTAGTCACTTAAAGTTCCTTAAATATACTCATCGAGGCCACAAGAACATTTGAACATAAATCAAAATATTTCCCAATCTACAGATCTCTCCTTTACTGCTACATTTTGTCCTATCCATGGTTTTTAATGTGGTCGCGCCTCTGAATCAATTTTCCACATTAAAAAGTTTGGGAAACAGTAGTTTTAACCTTTAGAATCGATATTATGAGACAGTTTGAGAATTTATTCGGTTTACGTCGGAAGACACTGGGAAAATAAAATCACCACATCAAAGCTTAATTGCTGCATAGCATGGCTTATATCGGAAACTAACGTATTGTTAGAAATTAGCCGATAATAACGACAACCCATTATCACTTACTATCTACACGCACGCCGACTTCAGGAGCAAGTATGAGGAATGTTCATTCTCTGATCTCGATGCCAACCAGCACACCAACCACACCCGCACAGCTGTCATTGGAAAACTTTGATATTGCACATTCCTCTTCTGGTTCTGGTTTAACCCAAGCCGAAAAGTTTTCCCAGAGTTGATGATTGCAGCAGAACAGCTGCTACTACTACCACTACTGCCAGAAGTCAAAGTTATTATACCCTCTTTGACCCATCGGGGTTGCCCAAAAGGACCTCGAATCGTTCTGCCTTGACACGCTGGACCCTGTCGGAATGGATGGATCCAGTGCAGTGCTTCGTCCACGGAAGACTTGTTTTCGTCTTATCTCATAAACAGGATGTGCTACACATCCGCAAATTAATTGCTGTTTTGCAAGATTCCCCCCATCCCAAGGAGATCTGACGCATTTACGAAGAGAACGTGTAAGAGTTGGAGATTTGAGCGTGCTACAAGTGAACACAGGAAGTCACAGTTGGGCTCGTATTATTGCCGTAATTGATATCAGCCAGCTAGTGGTGTGGTTGGAAGTCTTACTGTTTGATGTTAATCTGGAAAAGCTGTCTGAGCTGAATTACTCAGGATCGCACATCGAAAAGGATTTGTAGGGTGTACGAAAGTTAAAAGAGATTGAGCATTACTTATTCTAGATGCACTACTTATAACTACAATTAACATAATCTCCTTCCATTTTATGATTTACATTGATGCATTACTCAAATACCAATGGTAATCTGAGAACAGCAATAATTTATTACACTGCTGAGAACAGCACTACTTATACAATACATGCAAGAATTTAGAAAATAGGTTGAACTGTTGCTCAGATATGGCTGATTGAACTTAGAGCATCACCTATTATTATTATTATTATTATTATTATTATTATTATTATTATTATATTATATTAGAGCTGTCTCAAAATTCAAAAATTTTTGAAAATCCAAGCTCCCATATTTTTGTTACCATCCTTATCATAAAAATAGTGTTCTGTGAAATTTTCAGCTTTCTACGTGTTGCTTTGCTTCCACCCTATGCATTTTGCCTCAAATGCCCACCTCCTAAAAAAGAAATGATCACACAGATGGAAGGTATGTTGGGAAGGCGCAAAGATCACGATTGTTAAATGTGTGTAAGCATGGCAAATATATTCATGACATCTGTGAGGAAAGCAGAACTAGAGTAGAAGTGCCTACAAGAACAAATCAGACTATGCTGGTGTATCATGTAGTACATTTTCACTTCAATTGAAAGTCAGTCACAATTTTTATAATTATACTAACACATCAGATGTTAAAGTTTATGATATCGTGCAATACTTTGATGATAATTAATTTAATAAATATATTTGTTCCACAAATTTATTGGTTTTATTAGATTGAATAATTTTCCAGAAGAGCGTATATGTTTGAAAACATTTGTGTCCTGATTTACGGTGGGTGTAATCTATTATCAATATGAATTATTACAATGCGACTCATAACTATGGGAAGAGTGTAAATATTCAACATGGACCTCACAATAGGCTCGCCTATATCTGTATCCTATAGTGGAAATTGTTCTTCGGCTATTTTCCATTCTGTCCATGTCTCCGGATGTAAATAGTTTACATTCATGATACTATGCTAGGTTCAAGGTTGGTTTTTCTTTTCACATGTGAGGAACATTTACGGTTTATTATCTGGTTTGGTGTTCTAGCAGTTGTGGAACAAAACAGAAAGCGTATCATCCTCCCTATAGGCATTAGAACCTACGTAAAATGAGGGTTGCATGCTTCCGCTGTAAATTGTGGGTTTCAATTATTATACTCGAGGAGTACACGGGGGAAGGCACAACATGTATTATTGTTGAGATGGTTTGTAGAAACGATTCATGTAGGACATCGTTTATACTTGTTAACTCATGGTAGCTGAAGAAGTAAATGTTTACAATGGCAGATCTGCTTAGAATTTTAAACTAGTCAAAGCTTTGGTTAAACTTGAAATGAAGTATCAATATAATGATCCCTAAAAACTTGTTTTTGTAGCAATCGTTATCATTGTCGAATATAGACATTATTCGCAGATTCTACAAGTTAATTTCCCGAACATTTCAGTTGAACCGAATAACAATAAAAGTATGTCCGGGAAAATTATTTTCGGATTTTTACAACTAGGTATTATTTTCAGATTTTTTTTTTTTTTAGAAGTGCGTTTTAGGAATATAAACACATTTACACATTTCTTTTACTACTGTGATTGAAAATAATGTCAAATTCTGTATGAAGTTCTTAGCTGATAAGCTATAATCACTATCCGCTGAAATGTATTCGTGAAATTACCTTATTATTTTCTTTTTCTTTTTGAAGTTGAACACAAATCATCGAAATGAGCGCTAAGTTACTATAAATGTATGGAGATTTACTGAAATTATCAGGATATAAGCGAATGATTAACATTCATTCACTAACTATTATTATCAGAGGCGCGTCCATGTTCTAAACCATGGGTAGCAGTCTTCCCAAATGAACACCGAACACGTTGGTTCAGGCGGTTTCGTATTTTCCTTGCACTGTGTTCTCGTGTGTGTCCGTTTTACGGAGTGTTTCGAGAAAATGAGTCACTTACTAAGAAGTAGCAAATCATCCATACTTTCTAACATGCAATAGTTTTTTTTGCCCCACTTTGCCCCAATAGGTGAAAATTCCATTTTCATTTTTTATTATAATTTCTCTATTTCATCATTCAAATCTGTATATTGTGTCATAACTTGTTTAAAATTTTATTGAAATTAGTACAAGGAACTTAAAAATGTATCTCTAGTTAAAGTTTATACACAAGTTTTTGCGTTTTTATAACAATGTTTTGTTATAAAGGCCTTTTTATTCGTTTGGATGAAAAATCTTCATTTTGACAAATTTCACTAGAAAATTGAATTTTTATTTTTACATTTATTTCCAACAGGATGATATCAGGTATCCAAGATAGTTAATAGATTACCATTATCAAGTGATTTGGGACGTATTTGAAGTTTTGTCCAACCTTTGTATGAAAGGCCGCCACTGTGCCGCGGTTCAAACTTTGTTGCAAATCTTCGATTGCATCCGAGGCTCAGAACAGAAAACAGTTGATATCCACGCTTAGCAATTTCTACTTATCGTGTCTTGTAGTATGATATAGTAAAATCCTTGTTTTTTCATAAAGTTACCGCTGAATGTTATTTAAAGTATTGATCTAAGTTGATCTGCTTCAATAAAACATTTATTCAAGCCGCAAGGGTTCGCGATTTGAACCAAGGAGTTCCATATATGATCTTAGAAATGTATCTGCGTGGATTTCAACCGTTCCTCGTTTGACTGCTTTGTGCCATTATTTGAACCTAGGTTTGAACCGAAGTACACATGTACCGGGTTCGGTTTGAAACACTGGTACAGAGACGAAGAGCGTTTGCGGTTCAACACAAGTTGCAAGGTTCAAACCAAAGTTGCACTTCGGTTCTGTTCATGGGAAAACTGATGGGTAGCACAAACGTTAACAAATATTTTGTGCACAGTGTAGCAAAGAAAAAAAAATAACTCTATGGAATCCTAGGCTGGAAATTGAAAGTTACTATATTTAAGGGGCTCAAACGCAAGGGTTGCTAGTCGTTACCACAAGACTAAGAAAGTTTTTCGTCTTTACAGAGCTTAAAGTGACTGAGGAGTTCTGTTTGATCTTTCGACCTTGACACTTGCTTTTCCCGGGGCAAGCGACGAGGGCAGGATCAAACATGTCGCGCGTCGGTCTCGTAAGTGAAAAAGTGGCGTGATCGGTGAGTTCGGTTGGAGTAACTGAAAAAGTGCCGCGATCGGTTAGTTCTGTTTGATCCTTCGACCTTGACGCTTGCTCCTGGGCAGTGCGTCAAGAAAGCCCGAACAGTTTTTTTTTATTATTCTTTTTGGGTCGCGCGCTTATTTTTTTTTTCCTGAGTGCTTTTTTATAGCCGAGCAAACGAGTGAAGCCGAAAGTGGATTGTGGCTGCTCAGTCAAGAATAACGGATCAATTGGTGAGCTCGTTTCATGCTACTATTTCTAATCTATAAAATATGTATGACTGCACATTCAATCGTTACAATGGTGGGATGTAAATATGATTTTTCAACAAACTATGGATGGTTCGTCACTGTGAGTGTCGACACAAACTCTGATTCATGATTTATTTATGTTTAACATTTTTTTTTCAGAACACCTCTTATATACCTTTATTTTTGTAATTAAAAACTTTGAATGGTTCGACACTACAAGTGTAGACTTGCGAAAGGTTCACTTTAGCATAGCATAGCATAGCATAGCATAGACTGACTGTACATGTCAATGGTTGCTACTCCGTGATTGATCCGAACCGGTAAGAATTGCACTTCGATCCAAATGAATAAGGGATGGGATTTTCCGCATATTCTCGAAGTGCAATTTTAGCAGCTCTCATATTATTGATCAATAACGGCGCCGGCCAAGTCCTTACAGTCAGTTGGGAAGGGTAAGGAACGTTATTGTGTAATGATCGTTGCTTCTAAAGACCGAGAATACCTCTGCATCTCCACAATCATTACGGGACAGGTGTGGTTATTGAGGGAGGAAAAAGATCTGGGAGTCACCTTTGGTCGGTGATGCGATCCATGGATTAGGAGGGAAAATACGAAACTTAAAACTAGTGTTGCATTTTTGTATCGCAGTAAAAATATATTGAAAGAAATTATAAAAAAGTCGACATTCATAATATCGAACTATTCAAAGGTTATTTTTAATAATGACGAAGACAGAAAGGATTGTGTATTTGAAAAGTGTATGTAACAGAAATACGGGTATTGTCGACACATGTAATGACGAACCATTCAAAGCATGTTTGAAAATTAAAAAAAAAAGTTACATTGCAACCAAAAAAAAATGTCTTACGTCGACATTCATAATGTCGAACTATTCAAATGTTATTTTGACCAATGACGAAACATAATGGTATATTAAGTTTATATGAAACGCGAAAAAGTCGACACTTGTAGTGACGAACCATTCATAGCTTGTTTGAAAATAAAATAAAAGCTACTTATAGCAACGATAAAAATGAATTATCATAATCATGAAACGATCTCACCAGTACTTCATCCTCTGCTGAACACGAAGCTTTTCGCACTTGATCAACACGAACCGAACACGATTGGTCTTGACTTCGTTGCGCGTCCCACCGGAACATGCAACCGAATCAAAAGACCACGCACTATTATCGATTTCTATTTTTCCGCACTCGAATGACGCGAACCGAACACGATTTGTTTTGATTCCGTCGCGCGTTCCATCGGAACACGCAACCAAATCGAAAGACCACGCACTCTGCTCTGGCCATCGCAAAGCACTACCCAAGCGAACGAAGCCAGCGAAAATACACTCCGAACGCGCGAAAATGAATCGGACAGCTTGAGCCTTCGCAAAGCACTTGGCAAACGAACGACGCCAGCAAAAATACACTCCGAACGCGCGAAAATGAATCGGACAGCTTGAGCCTTCGCAAAGCACTTGGCAAACGAACGACGCCAGCGAAAATACACACCGAACGCGCGAAAATGAATCGGACTGCTTGGGTCCTCGCAAAGCACTGGGCAAACGAACGAAGCCAGCGAAAATACACTCCGAACGCGCGAAAATGAATCGGACAGCTTGAGCCTTCGCAAAGCACTTGGCAAACGAACGACGCCAGCAAAAATACACTCCGAACGCGCGAAAATGAATCGGACAGCTTGAGCCTTCGCAAAGCACTTGGCAAACGAACGACGCCAGCAAAAATACACTCCGAACGCGCGAAAATGAATCGGACTGCTTGGGTCCTCGCAAAGCACTGGGCAAACGAACGAAGCCAGCGAAAATACACTCCGAACGCGCGAAAATGAATCGGACAGCTTGAGCCTTCGCAAAGCACTTGGCAAACGAACGACGCCAGCGAAAATACACACCGAACGCGCGAAAATGAATCGGACTGCTTGGGTCCTCGCAAAGCACTGGGCAAACGAACGAAGCCAGCGAAAATACACTCCGAACGCGCGAAAATGAATCGGACAGCTTGAGCCTTCGCAAAGCACTTGGCAAACGAACGACGCCAGCAAAAATACACTCCGAACGCGCGAAAATGAATCGGACAGCTTGAGCCTTCGCAAAGCACTTGGCAAACGAACGACGCCAGCAAAAATACACTCCGAACGCGCGAAAATGAATCGGACAGCTTGAGCCTTCGCAAAGCACTTGGCAAACGAACGACGCCAGCAAAAATACACTCCGAACGCGCGAAAATGAATCGGACTGCTTGGGTCCTCGCAAAGCACTCTGTAGACTTGCGAAAGGTTCACTTTATTCAACAAACTTTGGATGGTTCGCCACTGTAAGTGTCGGCATAAGAATAAAAGTGTTCTATGATGTCCCAACCAATCGAGTTTTTTGTTTCTTTTCAAATGAGTAAAATATAATAACACATGCTTTCGTCCTGACAGCTGTAGGAATGTTACATTTAGGTATTTGTTCAACAAACTTTGAATGGCTCGTCACCTCAAGTGTCGGCATAATTTTCCTCTACATAGAAATTGTTCATATCAAATGAAAATATTATATTTACGTGTAAGCATGTATATATCTCACAAATCATTGTTTATCATGGTCTAATCGCTTATCAAAGTGAATCCTATGACCCAACGATCCTCCCCATTAACAAACATCCCTCCCAGTAACCTTTGTGGAGATGCAGAGGCAAACACGGTCTCCAAAAAGCAAAGGTTACACACTAACATTCCTTCCCCCAATCCCACCTGACTGCAAGGACGTGGCCGGCGCCGTTGTTGACCCTGTATTAATAGAGGCACTGAATTATGCACACTGAAGAAGATTATGGCCAATCCCAGCCGAACTTCTAGTTGATTCTTTGTGCATTTTCACTGACTTCGGTCAATCACGGAATAGCAACCATTGATATGTGTAGTCAGTCTAAGCTAAGCTAAGCTAAGCTTTACAGAGCTTAAAGTGACTGAGGACTTTAAAAATGGACATAAGAGACCTGTTGCCTGAAGAGACCTAAATGGAATAAAAAAGAAGACGAAAAAAGACCGAACAGCAATCAAGAAAACAAAACGAAACTTAAAAGAAGCCAGGAGAAAGAAAAGAGTTTGATTCTTTATACCATCAGAGCTCATATTTATCTGAGAACTTAGACTCTTTTTTGAGAATTCCTCGTGACATTACGACAAGTATTATTGCTCGAATTGCGTAAGTGGACGTTGGACAGAAGAAATTTGTGTAGGAATGATCGGAGAATTTATTAGAAAAAAAATCAGTAGTTTCAAATGGTGTAAAATTTAAATAAACTTTTGAAGATTGCATGGAAAAGTTTTTGAAAAATTTTTGAACAAATACTTGACAAATCTGCAGGAGTAATATTTGGATGAAAAGCTGGAGAAATTCCTTGAAAAAAAAAATAGAAAAGAATAGATAGATTTCCTCAAGGAATTTTGAATTTCTAGGATGAATACTAGAAGCAATCCACATGAACAGGCTGGGGAATTCTGGCAGGGTTTCATTAACATAACATCTTTGGAATATTAGTGAAAACATATCTGGTGGAAATTCTAGGATAGTTTTGGGAAAAAATTAAAATAAAGGTCGGACTCGATGATCCGGAGTGTCGATTTTTTTTCACTCCGGATAATCGAATCCTCCGGTAGTCGAATCACTAAAAAGAAAATTAAAATGTGCGATAAAAGAACTTAAATAATTTTTTGTTGTTGTTTTATTTATATAATGCAGTGAGGAAGCCAAAAAATATTTCTAGTAACATTAGGAATTCATTTTTTTATTTATTTAGTTAACATCTAAACAGATAACACTGAATCAACTATTTTACGCCACAATACTCGGTTCGTGGCCGCATCTCTCCATCCTCGGTTCTGCCCCACGCTCGCCTAATCGATACGCACTTGATCCGCCCACCTAGCTCGCTGCGCTCCACGCCTTCTTGTACCGACCGGATCCAAAGCGAACACCATCAGGGTTGCTGTCCGGCATTCGTGCAACATGCCCTGCCCATCGTATCCTTCCAACTTTGGCCACCTTCTAGATACTGGGTCCGCTGTAGAGTTGGGCGCGCTCGTAGTTCATCCTTCGCCGCAACACACCGTTTTCCTGCAGACCGCCGAAGATCGTCCGAAGCACCCGACGTTCGAAGACTCCAAGTGCTTGCAGGTTCTCCTCGAGCATCGTCCACGTTTCATGCCCGTAGTGGACTACCGGCCTTATGAGCGTTTTGTACATGATACACGGGTAGAAATCAGAATCTTAAAACAAGATTATGACTCATGATATCATGATTCCAGTGTGTTTTCATCTTATGAAAATACACCATGATTTGGACTCAAGATATCATGAGTCAGATTGCCGTAACGCAACACACGCGTTAGGTTTTTGTTGCTGATTGCTCGGAATCATGAATCAAATGCCAAAAAGCAAAGCACCGCTTAGTGTTTTCACACTGGATGATACGCTTTTGAAGAATCATGATTATGACTCCAGGAACCATGATTTGGGATCCTGATATTATGATCTAACCAGTTTATGAATTTCATGATTTGTAAATCATGATTTGGGGATCAGATTTTTATCCGTGTTCATTTAGTGCAGACGTGAATCTTTTTTGACCGCAGCTTCTTGTGGAGGTCATAGTAGGCCAGACTTCCACTGATGATGCGTTTCCGTATTTCAAGACTAACGTTATTGTCAGCCGTCAGCAAGGATCCAAGGTAGACGAACTCGTTGACCACTTCAAACGTATCCCCGTCCATTGTAACACTGCTACCTAGGCGAGCCCTGTGGCGCTCGGCCCCACCTTTTGCTGCCTCGGTCCAACTTTTGCTGCCTCGCGTTTCAGGCGGGTGTACAGGTCTGCCACCTTTTCAAATGTTAGGTCGACGATGTCCATATCATCCGCGAAGCAAACACTGGATCACGCAAAAATCGTACCCGGCTGTTCAGTCCGGCTCTCCGCATAACACCTTCTAACGCAATATTGAACAACAGGCACGAAAATCCTTCACCTTGTTGTTGTCCCCGACAGGGTCCAAACGAACTGGAATGCTCTCCTAAATCCATCACACAATTTTGCACACCTTGCTCTTATCAGTCTCGTGAGCTTCCCGGGAAAGCTGTTCTCATCCATGATTTTCCATAGCACTTAGCGGTTGATACTGTCGTATGCCGTCTTGGAATCGATGTAAAGATGATGCGTTGGGAGCTGGTATCACGACATTTTTGGAGGATTTGCCGTACAGTTAAGATCTGGTCCGTGGTCGATCGGCCGTCAACGAAGCCGGCTTGATAACTTCCCACGAACTCGTTTACTACAGGTGACAGACGACGGAAGATGATCAGGGATAATAATTTGTAGGACACATTTAGAATGGTGAGCGCTCGAAAGTTCTCACAATCTTACTTGTCGACTTTCTTATATATGGGGCATATTACCCCTTCTTTTCACTCCTCCGGTAACTGTTCTGTTTCCCAGATTGTGCCTATCAGCCGGTGCATACAAACGGCCAGCCTCTCCGGACCTATCTGTATGAGTTTCGCTACGACACCATCCTTACGAGCCGATTTATTGTTCTTGAGTTGGTGAATGGCATCCTTAACCTCCCTCAAAGTGGAGGCTGGTTGGTTTCCATCCTTCGCAGTACTGACGAAGGCATTTCCTCCGTTGTCCCGTCCTTCATTGCCTGTGCTCTCGGCGCCATTTAGGTGCTCGTCGAAGTGCTGCTTCCACCTTTGATCACGTCACGCTCGTCCGTCAAAATGCTCCCTTCCTTATCCCTACACATCTCGGCTCGCGACACGATGCCGTTGCGGGATGCGTTGAGCTTCTGATAAAACTTACGCTTTTCTTGAGACCGGCACAGCGGTTTCATCTCCTCGCACTCCGTCTCCTCCTATCGGCGTTTTTTCTCCCGAAGGAGGTGGGTCTGCTGTTGCCCTTTTTGTCTATAGCGTTCCACGTTCTGCCGGGTCCCTTGCTGTAGCATGACCGCCCGCGCTGCATTCTTCTCCTCCAAAACCTCCTGGCACTCCTCGTCGAACCAATCGTTCCATCGACTCCGTCCCATGTACCCGACGTTGCTCTCAGCTACATCGTTGATGGCTGCTTTAACTGTTCTCAAGAGGGGCTCCATCCAGCTCACCCTCTTCCGGTAATGCAGCCTCGAGGTGCTGCGCGTATGCAGCTGCGACATCCGGTTGTTTAAGCCGCTCTAGGTCATATCGGGGCGGTCGTCGGTTCCGTACGTTGTTAACGACGGAGAGTTTTGGGCGCAGTTTGACCATCACCAGATAGTGATCAGAGTCGATGTTAGCGCCACGATAAATCCTGTCGTCGATAATGTCGGAGAAGTGCCGTCCATCAATCAGAACGTGGTCGATTTGCGATTCTGTCTGCTGTGGTGATCTCCAGGTGTATCGGTATGGAAGGCTGTGCTGGAAGTAGGTGCTACGGATGGCCATATTCTTGGAGGCGGCGAAATCAATTAGTCGTAGGCCGTTTTCGTTCGTCAGCCGATGGGCGCTGAACTTTCCATTCTTCGGTCTGAATTCCTCCTCCTGGCCAACCTGAGCGTTTAGATCTCCTATGATGATTTTAACGTCGTGGCTTGGGCAGCTGTCGTACTCGCGTTCGAGCTGCGCGTAAAGAGCGTCTTTATCATCATCAGTGCTTCCAGAGTAAGGGCTGCGCACGTTTATTATGCTGAAGTTGAAGCCTTTGAGCCTCAACTTGCACATTCTCTCATTGATCGGCCACCACCCGATCACGCGCCACTGTATATCACCCATCACTCATGTTTGTTGTCGCAGCTCTGGTAGATGGTATGGTTACCTCTAAACGTTCGCACCATTGATCCCTTTCAACACACTTCCTGCAACGCTACGATGCCGAATCCGCGGTCCTTCAGCACGTCGGCGAGTATGCGTGTGCTCCCGATGAAGTTGAGAGATTTATAGTTCCACGTACCGAGCTTCCAATCGTTCGTCACTTTACGTCGCTGTGGTCTTCGTCCCGGCTGGCTTGCAGAACCTGACACCAACCCCCTAGATATCCGGAGGACAATTCCCCTAGAATGTTCGGAGGACCATAGTGCACAGTTTAGCTTAGAGTCCTTCTCTGGCACTCGGACGATGATCAGTCGCCCCTCACATTGGGAACAGACGCAAACATCTGTTAGCAATTGAAAGGATGTGTATTTTTAAAGTCTGGAATGCAGATAACGCAAAATCAGTGGTGATATGGACGGTGGGAAGATGTCCTTTCAAAGAAGTGGTACATCGTGCAGATGAAAGCTTCGTTATAGCCAACATTAACAAAGTCTTCTTCTGCTATGCACCCCCACGATGGACTATTGACCAATTCAACGAGGTGCTCAACAAGCTGACTAGAGAGCTCATAGATCGCAGACCAGTCGTCATAGCCGGCGATTTCAACGCGTGGGCCATATAATGGAGGCCTTAGCAAGTCTTAATGTAGATGTTGCCAACGCTGGAACTACCAGCATATAACGTCGCGACGGGATGATCGAAAGTCAATTATCGAAAATTCATACTCCTCTACATTCACTATAAAAGCTTTTCTCAGCTCACGTGTGTTACCGCAGCTTTGCAGAGCTACCATGGTGGATTGTATGATTATCTCTAAACGTTCATGTGGTGATATTTTATGTACAGTTGACTTGCAGGGCCTGACACCAACTCCCTAAATTTCTGAAGGACCATATTATACAGATTTAAGGTGAAGATGAATCGAAGCCAAAGTTCAAATGTTCAAGGGCACGGATCTGGAGAACCAAACATCCGTTTGAGCTGAAAACCTAATCGATTGGTCACCACCAGCTAGTGACCAATCGATAAAGTTTTCAGTTTAAACGGAAGTTTGGTTCTCCAGATCCGTGCTCTCGAAAATTTGAAGTTTGGCTTCGATTCATCTTCACCTTAACTTAGAGTTAGACGATCAGACACCCTGACATGGGGAACAGACACTGTTGTGAACCATTCGTACAGTAGCACTCATTTTACAACTGTGGAAGTGCTCATTGAACACTAGGCTAAGAAGCAGTCTCTGTCCCAGTGTGGACGTAATGCCAAGAAGAAGAAGAAGAATAAGAAGAAGAAGAATTTGTTGCCAGCATTTTGGAACCTTTTCCATTTGCTTAGCTGATACGTGTTGAAAAAGCTAGTTTTTACAACCAAAGTACTCATACCCGGTAAGTAGGCCATGACCAGGTTAGACGGTTTTTTTTCTTCGCTTGTCATTTTTTTTCCATTTCAGATCCGAATTTTCCGAAGCTTTGAATTTCAATTTGGACGATTTGCTTGGAGGATTTTCCCAGTGTGAATAATAATTATTATAATAATTATAATTCAAGAGCTGCCTATCAAGTTTTTGGAATTCAAGTATTCAGTCACTTTTATCGTTATTGGAGTTTCGTTCGTTGCAAAACCTTGAGTATAATTTTACCTTCTTTTCCTATTATTGTAGTTCTTATTTGACATAGTTATTTCTATCTGTGTGAAGTTTCCATTATGGAAACTGACGGGGATGAAGAGGGTCGATTGTTCTGAATCCTCTTCTTTGACCAAACCATTTCGTGTGAAAGTTTACCCTTCTAGTTTTTCTGGGCCTTTTGTCGTATATTTTCGAAAAAAGGAGAAACCCATTAATGTTTTGCTGATTTTCTCTGAGATTTATAAAAAGTATAAATCTGTAAAGGAAATCAAAAAAATTTCATTGGACAAGTTAAGAATAGTTTTTGGATCGCGAGATGAAGCAAATTCTCTCTTGGAATCCAAGTTATTTTTTAATTCCTATCGCGTGTATGCACCTTGTGATTCATGCGAAATTAATGGAATAATATATGATGAACCATTGAACTGTGATGACATTAGAAATCATGGTTCAGGTTTTTTTTTAGAAACAAATCCATTTGTCGAGATACTGGGTTGTGTCCGTTTATCAAAATTATTTATTGATGGGAATGATACCAAGTATGTACATTCTAATTGTATCAAGATAACGTTTTCTGGATCTGTACTGTCAGACTACGTTAATGTTGATAATTTTATTTTTCACGTGAGACTTTATTATCCAAAGCTCATGCATTGTGATCGTTGCCTTCTTTTTGGTCACACTTCGAATTTTTGCTCTAAAAACAAAAATGTTCGAAATGTGATGAATTTCATTCGTCATCCACTTGCAAGAATCAATCTAATTTATGTATTTATTGTTAACAGAAAAAGAATTCTTGGAAAGAATGTGCTGTTTATATTGAAAATCATTAAAAATTCAATAAAAAAATAAAAAAATAAAAATCTTGTCTTATGCTGAAGTAATGAAATCCACTGATAACATTGCTTCGGCAAATATTTTTGAAATTTTGTCAGGTGACCATCAGTAATGTAGACCATGAAAATTTTGGTAATTATTAGTACAAACCTCCTAGCAAAAGGAAAAGAATGAACAACAAAACTTCTAACAACCATAATGAATTATTTGAACCTCAACCATCTACTTCTTTCGATTTGCACTTTCCATCCTTGAATGATACTACTTCTTCTAAAAATATTCCAGGATTTCGTAAAATAGAGACTAATCCTACATATAACAATAAAAATCAAAATTTAAACAATTTACCGGAAAACAAAGCATAAGTAGATACTGATAACTCAATTTTGAACATTTTATAAGAAATAGTAGAATTTTTAGGATTAAGTGATTTCTGGAAAAAAATAATTAAAATATTTCTACCTATTTTGGCTTCTTTTTTAAATAAATTGAATTCTTTTGGCCCTCTTTTGTCTTCATTTTTCTTTTCGTAATGGCTCAAATATATAATAATGATATGAATATTTTACAATGGAATTGTCGTAGCATTATTCCAAAAATTGATAGATTAAAAGTTTTGATAAGCAATTATATTGTAATTTTAGGGAAAAATTTCCGTTCTAACGGTTCAACGAAAAGCTACCGCAGCAAGCACATCACTGATTTGCACTTGTAAATCATCAGTAGGCTTCAATGATACCTTGGATACCGTCTTGATGATAGTTGTTTGTTGCTTTTTTCCATAGCGTTTTGTTTTTCAAGCATACTATGATTGAATTGTTTGGTTCAATGATAGAATGATTTTGAAGCCTGCGGTAGAACTTTGACAGCTGCGGTAGAACTCTGCGGCTACCGCAAACCGGAAAATTGTCTTAATAACCGTAATAATATAGATTTGTTTTGTTTAAATGAAACTTGGTTAGTGTCATCCAAATTCTTCCATATGTCTAAATTAAACGTTATTCGAAAAGATAGAGATTCTTCGTATGGAGGACTTCTTATTGGAATTCGTGATAATATAGAATTTAAATATTTAGATTTGTCATTACATTCACAAATTGAATATATTGCTGTTTCTGTAAAAAAGGAAAAGTGTGAGTTTTCAGTTATTTGTTTTTATATTCCTCCTAATACCACCTTTTCTTTATCGCAAATTAGAAGTATATTGAACGAAGTTCCTCCCTCATTTTATATATTAGGTGATTTTAATGCACATAATTTTGCTTGAGGTAGTGAGAAAACGGATGGTAGAGGTTCATTGATTATGGAACTAATTGATGACTTAAACTTACATATCCTCAATGATGGATCTTTTACTAGGATTGTTGTACCACCAAATCATCATTCATGTATTGACTTATCTTTATGCTCTAATAGCTTGTATATGAAATCTTCTTGGAAAACTATTGACGATCCTAATGGTAGTGATCATTTACCAATTTTAATTAAAATTCAAAATCCTGTCCAAGATAATTATGTTCATGAATTTGATGCTCTTGACCTTTGCAAAAATGTAAATTGGACAAAATTTTCTGATCTGGTATCTCTTTCATTAATTAATATTGTTAAATTGTTATCTCCATTTGAAAATCACAATATTTTTTCAAAATTAATAATTGATTTTTTGCATATACCTCAAAATAAAAAAAAATCATGTTCTATCAGAAAAAATCGCCCTTCTTTTTGGTGGGATAATGAATGTTCCATTGCTTTGAAAACTAAATCTGATGCTTTTAAATTATTTCGTTGATCAGGCTCCAGAAACCATTTTTTTCTATATCGTAAAGCTGAGGCACAATTCATAAGGCTAACTAAATCTAAAAAGAGAAATTACTGGAAAAATTTTGTTCAAAATTTAGATAGTGAAACTTTTTTATCTATCTTGTGGTCTGTTGCCAGAAATCTAAGAAATTATGATCCCACCATTCCTAATGTTTTAGAATATTAGGAAAAACGGATACATGAGTTTGCTTCAAAAATTTGTCCTGATTTTGTCCCACGTTCCATTCAATTGAAAAATAGTTCACTAAACTATATTCCTGAACTTTGCTGTTCATTTTCATTAGCTGAGTTTAATTTAGCATTATCAATTACTAAAAATACTGCTCCAGGTATTGATATCATTAAATTTATTGTGTTAAAAAATTTACCTGATGATGGAAAACTCCATTTACTTTCAATATATAATGCTTTCCTAACTCAAAATATTATCCCATATGAATGGCGATTAATCAAAGTTATCAGTATTCTAAAGCCTGCTAGGAATCCTTCATCAGCTGATAGTAGGAGACCTATAAGTTTATTATCTTGCTTGCGTAAACTTTTGGAAAGAATGATTTTGAATCGTCTTGAATTGTGGGCCGAGAATAATAAAATTTTTTCATCTTCTCAATTTGGATTTAGGAGAGGTCGACGTACTCGCGATGTTTCACTTTTAGCTTCACAAATTCAACTTTCATTCAATAAAAAAACAGGACTTAGTTTCCACTTTTCTTGATGTTTCTGGAGCCAATGATTCTGTTCTAATCGATTTATTGTTCGAAAAGATGCATAATTTAAAAATTCGCAATATGATTTCTAATATCTTATGTTAATTATTTTCTTTCAAAATTATGAACTTTTTTCACAATGGAGATTCAAAATTATTAAGATATAGCTATTTTGGACTTCCACAAGGTTCATGTTTAAGTCTTTTTTTTATACAATTTATTTACCAGTGATGTGGCATCAATTATTCCAAATGGTTGTTATTTGCTTCAATTTGCTGATGATAATGTTATTTCTATCAGTGGCAAAAATAGAGAAGTCATTAGTCATTTTATGCAATGAGCCTTGAATAACATTAATTCATGGGCTCATGAGAACGGATTTTCATTTTCTGTTCAGAAAACTAAATATATCATATTTTCGAGAAAACATTCGACCATATTCATTAATTTGTATCTTGATGGAATCGAAATTGAACAAGTTGACGAATTGAAATATCTTGGTATATGGTTTGACTCTAAATTAAATTGGAACATTTATATTAAACAAATTCAAAAAACATGTTCGAAACGAATCAATTTTCTTCGTACTATTACAGGTACTTGGTGGGGTGCCAATCCATCCGATTTAATTACGCTTTACAAAACTACTATCCATTCAGTCATGGAATATGGTTGTTTCACTTTTGGAAGTGCTGCACATACACATTTTGAGAAACTTGAAAAAATACAATTTCGTTGTTTGAGAATTTGTTTGAAACTTATGAATTCAACTCATACTCAATCAACAGAAGAACTCGCCGGTGTTGTACCACTTAAAATTCGTTTTCAAGAACTGAATTGTAAATTTTTGATAAATTGTCTCTCGAATAATCATCCAATTATTGATATTTTGAAGTCACTATTCGAAATAAACCCGACGAGTTGAATATTGCAATCTTACATTATTTGCTCAACTGAAAATGTTGCACCAAATTCATATAATAGTTTTTACAATTTTGAAATCAATATTCACACTTATCTACCATTGATTGATTTCTCTCTATTCCATGAATTGAAACAAATTCCAAATCATCTATACTCTCATTTTGTCAATATTCTATTTATGCGTAAATTTGATGGAATCACTTCTGCACAATTTTATTTCACAGATGGTTCCTTAGTTCAAGGCATCGCTGGATTTGGAGTATACAATGAATTTGTGGCTCATTTTTTGAAATTAAAACCTCCATGTTCCATATTCGTTGCAGAATTAATTGCTTTATATTTTGCTTGTAACTTGATAAAGGACTGCCCACCAAATATATATATATATTTTTTTTATATTAAGGCACTCCGTGCTCGTGGCCACTACTGTGCCGGAATCAGTTGATCTGTAGCTTCTTTATCGATACAGATCTATTTTTAACTTATCTATATTTACATCAACTTTCACTCTCTCCTACTCTTTCACTCTCACACCGAGCAGGTAGGAGAGAGCTCTGCTGTTAGTGAGGCTAGCTGCCTGCGAAGAGGGTCAGTTTGTCTCAGTCACCCATCTGATACTGACGGAGGATGAATGTGCTCCCCAAAGCACGCTCCTCCGTGCGGTGTCTTCTGGTGGCTGGACGGTTTTTTTTTTGTGGAGGGGCTGGGAATTGAATCCATGACCTTCCGCTTATGAAGCGAAAGCGTAACCTCAAGGCTACGGACCCCCCCTATACCAAATATTTACATTGTATATTCTGATAGCTTAAGTTGCCTTCGTGCTTTGTGTACCATACCTTTCAATTTTAAAACTCATCATGTTTTATTCATGTTGAAAAAGTTATTATTTGATTTACATTGTCAAGGATTTATCATTATTATTTTTTGTGGATCCCTGCTCATTGTAAAATATATGGTAATGAGCAGGCTGATTCATTGGCTAAGTTTGGTGTTGTTCGGGGTATAATTTACGATCGTGATATTTTTCGTTCTGAATATTATCCTAAATTTTAAACACATTTCCTTGAAAATTGGCAAACTTGTTGGAATTCCAGTAATGAAGGCAGATGGTGTTATTCAATTTGTCCAAAAGTCAGTCATTCTCCTTGGTTTAGGAATATATCTGCAACTAGAAATTCTATTTGTTCATTTTCACGACTCATTTCAAATCATTATATTTGTAACAGATTCTAATTTATGTGCATGTGGTGAATCTTATGAAGATATTGATCATATTGTCCTTCGATGTTCAAGGTTTATTTTGCCTAGGAATACATTATTAGGGGAACTGGGGGTAAAATGAACACCCTAAGCAATTTTCATGTTTTCTTGCTTATGAAGCTGTCAGATTCTTCTTCAATTGGTCAGAATTGAAAAAGGATGTTTATGCAATGTAACAAGTTGAAATATTGTGATGGAAGTAGAATTTTATCAACATTATTATAGTTTTGAAAATGTCTTTCCACAGAGTCAATGTTCCAAACATGTGGGTAAATGAACATACCATGGGGGTAATATGAACATATACTGGGGGTAAAATGAACATGTAGTGGGGGTAAAATGAACACCATTCAAATTGAATGGGTTGCGGCATGATTCTCGGCATCTGGTACAGTTCAATGCATATCTCACGGACAATCCGGATTCGATGGAACGTTTAGCCGCGACCATTTGAATGGCTGTCCATGTATATTATAATAACAGTGCTCCTCAGCTTATATGCTTATGCGAGCCACTTAGGTGTTTTCAAAACATAGCGCGGGCCACAACGTATTTGAGATTTTTTTTAAATTTTCAATGAGAATGCAAAAAATATGAATCTTTTCCTATTGACATGAGTTTTGTGGTCCTTTGGTTATCTCTAGTAGAAGAAGGTCTTGACCAAAACAATACAGATGGTATTGTCCCATAAAAACAAAATCAGGCTCCTTATTAATACGGGTTGGAGATATATCTGGGCTCCCTGAAATCCTTCCTTAAATTTGGATGCTTATGACTCTTGGATATTACATTGCTTCAAAAGAACTAAAATTTTATCAATAAACCGATGGGAAATTTTTTTGCGAAGCGAAGAAATTTATAGGCACTTAATTAATTTTAAACCCTTGGCTTATCTAAGATTTTTTGATTCATGATATATTCAAGAGATATGGTCTCAGATAGATTTCTAGTTATCCCCAGGCTTGATAATATTCCGCAACATCACCAGAGTTCGAAAGCATGCTCTAGACTAGCGTGCTGTCTTTGCCTCTTTGTAAGAGATAGAAAACATACTGAGCAGAGAGGCAATGAAAAATGAGCGTGGAAGACGCGACACAAAACACAACGGATGAAAATTCCATCAAAAAATAGTGCATTCACAACTCTTGTTTTGTTTGGACGAGTCACTTAAGAATTATCCTAAAGTGTCAGTAAGGGTGAGCATAGAAGCAAGAGAGAAAGAGTATCAGCAAAAAATCCTTGCATTTCGATGCATTCTAATTCGAATCGTTTGAGGACTCGTGTTGTGAATTTTGGGTTAAATTTTTACTTCTCAGAAAAACCTCGAAACCACCTCATTTTTGCATCGAATAAGAGCTGTCAGCTGTCACTTAACTGGTTATTCCTGAGCTGATAAATACAGCCGATGTTCCATTAATTGCTAATGAAATTGGGTTGTTTCGGCGATTTTTCACAGGAAAATTTTTCATATTATAATGATCAACTTTCGAAAACATAGTTGCAAAGGCAAAAGAATATAAGCCTCGTTATTTCTTTTATGTAACACGTGGGCCAATTCACATTAACATTCAAAATGTGTTCGCGGGCCGCACAAAACCTTTACGAGGGCCGCAGTTTGGTGACCACTGATGTATATCTTTGTATTTTCTCCGGAAAACTCTCGGCATCTGAAATAGAATCCGGTAGTATTCACCCTGCGATGGTGTTCATATTACCCCCATCTCGAGTGGTTCATTTTACCCCAAGGAATCAACATCTTCAAATCATTTGTTCTAAGAAATTAGAAGATAAAAATACTTTCAATTTCCGTCTACTTATCATAAATACTTTAAAGATATGATTTGCTACGCGATTAAATAGATTTTTGATGGTTTTAGTCATAAAATCCTTGAATTCCAGGAGTGAACATTTACATCATATGAGAAAACGGAGAGGCGTACTTTGTTTTTGTTTACTTTTCCATCTTTTGACAGTTCTAGATCGTGCTAGAGTTGTCGAAATAGTTCCTTAGTCTGAGGATTAAGGATGGTGCAATGTTTTGCATAGATTTATAGCATAATTACTGTAAAACACAAACCTGTTCATTTTAAAGCCCCCCCCCCCTGTTCATTTTACCCCCGTATCCCCTACGCGTTGCATTACAAAATTAGATTCAAGGAAAATCCGGAGCTATTGATTGCCAAATTTTCCAATAAAATTATCATAGTCACCGGTGACTTTAAAGATTATGGACCAATGCACGAGTTCACTAATTTGACGTTTGAGCGGTGCCGAATTCACTCGTTGCCATGGTCACGTAAATAACACGGCACCGCTCAAACGTCAAACAGTGAACTCGTGCATCGGTCCATATCATTCCTGTTTATTTGTCATCAACTGTCACAATGAATTGGATAATTTCGACAAATTTTGGTGAATCTCACGCCCTCTAGGTTGTCACACGACAACTTGTGGAGTGACACGATGATCCCGTTAGTTCCGAACTCTAGAACAAATTGCGCCATTCCACCATAAAGCGCTAACTAATATTTAGCTAAATCGAATGTTTAGCTAAATCGTATGTTTAGCTTTCTCTTACGAAAATGATTCAATTGTAAATACAGCTGCATGTGAGACGCTAACTAATATACCGCAGTACATACTTGGAGGGAAACATCATTGGGAATCATTCTCAAAAATAAATAGTGACACAATTCACGATGTAGGAAACACTTTCTACGGTTTCCAACTACGTTGGTCTTGAAAGAGATTATACATGGAAGACCGTAGTCTACAAGATTCGAGCAACTACGAACCATCATGGGTTTTAATTTTGCAGAATCTCTCCAACAATATGCCGAACTGCACCAATCGATTTGCTGTAAATTGTCAACCATTTGAATTCTGGTTAAAACCGCAATGCTTGTTGTGGTTCATTTCCTCTGTGCGGGGATTGCTAGCTGCGCGTTATTTCCGCGAAGCAATCCAAATTTATAAATTTCCCCGCAATATTTAACACTTTAATAAATTACGGACATTCAATACCAGTATCTATTCGGGATATATTGGGTACGAAATGTTATCAAATACTTAAACTTTCATATAGTTTTTTGAATTAGATTTCAACTCGTTTTTGGTAGACCCCCTCCCTCATCCCGTTTTGGAAGCCACCCCATACCCCTGGATCCATGTTGCAGTTTATGGCTCTGCTATGGTTAATTTTTACCGTATGAGCCATTAGTATTTATTTTTCTGTTATAAAGTTATATGAAAAGATAAAGAGTTTTTGTGCCGAAAGGAAATCACTCAAAGGGGTTTTTTTGGTTAAATAAATAAATAAATAAGTAAATAACCAAAGTACTCCACTGTGCACAGTTACCTGGTTTGGGCAAAATTTAGGACTCTTTTGCCAATATCGACTACCAAACACTACTCCCGCCAGTTCTACTCTTTGCTCCTACGGATTCATACCTACATTACATTTCCCGTGCTCGTTAGCTCTCTCGCAACTTCCAACAATCTCTCATAGAATACTGGTACACGAGCCCGTACAAAAACGTTTGTTTTGTGGTGAATGTAGACATCCTATTGACCAAACAATTTTCCTCTATGCTTTGAAAAAAAAAACGGATGGCGAGATCTTGGACCGTCGACGGTGGTGGAATGCGCAACGGACGATGCCAGAATTATCCACCACCTCTTAGTATTCGTCGAGGCAGCATCGTGAATGGTAAAGGCGAGAATCTAATCGTGCGATACCTACAGACGCGAATCTTTTCTTTGTGTTCGACGGTCGAATCGGAAAGCTTTTACTCCGGAAAATAGGACATTATACGTTTTGTCGCGAGGTTGAAGGCTGATTCCTGGTGGTTCCTAGAGATACAGTTTCCTGTGGATTATAAGTGATATGTTTTAAGAAGTGACACATTTTTCAGCAACCGACAGCTGAACAGTTTCCCAAACAGGTGAAAAATCAATTTTATCGCTAGTGGGGAGAAGGTTCACATGCGATAAAACGTGAAAGGGGACAGAAAGGGGAGAAAGTCAAAGCAAAACAAAAGGTGGATATCACTGCTGCTGTTGACAAATGCGCGTTGTCAGCTTCAAGGGGAAAGAAAGGGGGTTCCCACATTGAATGTCCAAAAATTTAAAACTCTATCACCCAGAGTAAGGGTTCCGGTACCAGTAAAACAGGTTTCTTTAGCGGGTTGAAAAATAGAAGATCCCCATAATTTATCTATTCCTTTATTAGTATCATTTCAAACATTGCATTCATTTTTTTATATTCAGGGGTTCTGTGATAGGCAACACTTCTTCCTCTTCGTCTTGGCATTATGTCCTCACTGGGAAAACAGCCTGCTTCTTAGCTTAGTGTTCAATGAGCACTTCCACATTTATTAACTGAGAGCTTTCTTTGCTGTTCTTGTTGTTCAGAATTTTAACGGGTGAATTGAATTCGCCTGCTTGCTTATAGAAGAAAAAAAAAATCACTTTTCCATGAGCTGAACCTAACTTAACCTCAATGTACAAAGCATTTATTGTGGCAGTAGAAGATTGCAATGTCATAAATTCTCAATAATATTATTTGACGCCTGTTCCAATGTTTCAAAATTGAAAAATCCATGTAATTCATTGGTACCATACTAGGGAGGAAGCATCAGAATTCTTTCCTAAGTTTTTAATGGCAGTTTCATTTTAGTCCGCATCCATTACAAAATAACGTAAGAATTCAGGGTAACTATTGTGTCACAAATAAGTCTCTCGCTGACAGTGGTCAAATAGCATGCCATAAATTTTCATTTATATTGTGAATTTTGATATTATAATTTTATAACGATGTGATCTTTCGTGATTTTTGTTGAGGATTTATGCCGGCCATTGATTCAAATAGTTCAACTCACAATTTGCAGTTGCGAGGTACAAAACACTTATTTAAGATCTACACAAAATATAGAATACAAATGAATAGGGGAAGAGGTGGTAAAATGAACACCTAACATTTTGTTTCTGATAGAAAAACGAGGAATTCGTATAGTTTTATCGCACAACAACAAAAATAGGGATGTAATCAATAGCAGTGACACGAATTCAGACTAAACTAGCTAAATTTTTACATATTTTCATCGCTTGCAAAAAATGATGCAAATGTTAATTTTACCTGCACTATGTGGGTAAAATGAACAGCTGTTGGTGGTAAAATAAACATCATGCAAAAAAGGGAGCTAAACAAATATTTTTGGAAATTTTCATTGCATTACAAATGCAATCCTTAATGGATATATTTATGGATTATAATCCATCCAAAAAGAAATCTAAAGGTATCAGATTTGACATCATATTATAACGGATTGTCTGACATTTCCCCGAAAACCATTTCCCCGAATGCAATTTCCTCGAATGACGTTTTCCCGAATGGACTATTTCCCCGAAAATTATTTTCCCGAATGTACCATTTCCCCGAAATAATCGTAATGTAAATTACATACTAAAAGCTATCCATGTTCCTGCTACCAAAAAGTATTCAACGTGTTAGTTGATGTAAGATTCGACGAAAATTGATTAATTTGTGATAAAAATCCATGTGTTTAAAGTTCTTCTTCTTTCTGGCGTTACGTCCCCACTGGGACAGAGCCTGCTTCTCAGCTTAGTGTTCTTATGAGCACTTCCACAGTTATTAACTGAGAGTTTTCTCGGCCAATGACCATTTTTGCATGTGTATATCGTGTGGCAGGTACGAAGATACTCTATGCCCTGGGAAGTCGAGAAAATTTCCAACCCGAAAAGATCCTCGACTGGTGGGATTCGAACCCACGACCCTCAGCTTGGTCTTGCTGAATAGCTGCGCGTTTACCGCTACGGCTATCTGGGCCCCAATGTGTTTAAAGTTACAGATGTTCAAAATAATGTGCAACGAGCATTTGGCTCAAAACAACTTAGATTAATTTTTGTGTTACCCTGATGAAAAAAGCGAGCACATGATAGGCAGTTTTATTTAAAGCGGTATCTTTGAAGTATAGATATTTGGCTAATGAACATTTGGACGAATAAACATTCGGCTTAGTTTTGCCTTCTTAGAATAATAGGCTGTTCTTTATATTTAGACTGTTCCAATATTCACTGACACTTAGCTGATAATCTTATATTTCTCTTCTTTTAATAATAGGCTGTTTTTTCACATTGTTTCGCATTATTACACTTTATGCCAAACGTCTTCGTACCGTATGTCCACTAGGTTAAACGTAATTTCATTACACTTAGTGGACTATAGCTACAGTGAAACCATTGATCCTTAGAATCTATTATATCTTGCACTACATAATTAAACCTTGAGTCTCCCTTCTAGTCTTTCTTCTCCCCGTGACAATTAATTGTGCTTATTCTGCGCGGCGTGTGAGGTGATACGAGTCGAATGAGGTGACAATTGTCGACTCGTTCCCATTTGATTTACATCAGTCGTCTCACGTCACCCGAGATGAGAGCGGCTCGTCTCGACTCACACGCCGCGCAGAATAAGCACAAATATTAGTTTTCCAGAGTTATTTTTTTTATTCCTTGGATAGAAACAATTTTCCCGAACGACAATTTTTCCAAATCGTTCCTATATGGGTCATCTGGTCGAAAACGTTAAATACAGAAAACATGTTAGTAATGAATACTAAAAATGCTAATAATCACTAATTAAACAGAAAAAATCGCCTGTTTGAAAAAAAAACTCCTAATTAAGTTAAGTAATTAAGAGTAATTAAGTCTTAAATAATTAAGTAGGTCGAAAGCATTGAAAATGTTGGATCAAAATATTAGAATCTGTAGTATTCGTTCTCACAATGGCATTTGAACTAGTAGCATGTAATTACCAGAAATAAATCTGATTAAAGTAGCTCTGTTAATTTATATTGATATATTTATCTATGAAGAACAGCCTTCAAATAAAAGAAGGGCAAATTTATGATGAAATCAGTAGCAGCTGCAAGGAGAACAATATCAAACCAGCAAAGCTTTAAAGAACTGCCTACGATGATAAGAAGGTGAGAGTTTTAAAATTATCAACTATTTTAATGCCAATTATTATTAGACCATAATATAAAGAAGAACAACCTTTGTTCTAAAGAAGATTCTAAAATTGGAAACAAGCCGTTTACGTTCTCAGTTGTAGTTAAAAAAAAAACATCTGCTTATGTTTTAAGAAACATAATCTACTAACGCGGAAATAATGATCGAATGATAGTCTGGACACGGTGTGCTGGACTGTCAAATGCGTCCCAAATCAACTAATGTCGAATTCGTTTTTGAACCTAGGTTGGAACTGGCGAAATTTGGAACTGGTCGCTTTGACTCACAGTTACAACTCCAACCCGATTCAGGTTCGACCGAGCTACAATTTGTTTGACGTTGGTTTGTTTATGTGTTGATAACTGACACAATTCCTAAAAACGAAAACTACATTAGTGACTCATTCATTCTTTCTAAGTTTTAATGCAGTGAAGATCTCATTAGGGTCACGTCTTTGAATCCTGCAAACTGTTTTCAACCAGTCAAACTTTATTTCATTATTCTGCCTTTGCCCGTTCAGCTAGATCTCATTAAGATGAATTATATTCGAACAAACAACATTAAGCGTCAGATTTGTTCATCTCTTGAATGATCTTTTGAATCATTTTAGATATTTTTATTACGATTGTTAGCGTAAAAAAATTTGAATAGCGAACTTTACTTTTTTACCATATTTTTAAAAGCAGACCTGCCAGTAAAAAATGTCATCGATTTTCACTCCAAATATCTCATCTTTCGTTTTTTGATTCAAATAATTCATAAGAGAATCATTCGTTTGAAACGATTATCAAGCTTGCTGAATATAGTCTTAGGCAGCGTCCATTTATTAAGTGACACCTAAATTGGAAATTTGTGTCCCCCTCCCTCCATCCGTAACGCTTTTTGAATGAAAAATTTAAAATTTTAGTTTGAGCCGTGACGTTTGAGCCTACTCCTACCTACTCCTTCCTCCCCTAGAGCGTTACATAATTTGTGGATGCTACCTCCACCGATATTTTTTTTAAATATATTAAAAATGTCTTTGGAAGAAGCTTTCGGGGAAACGGTACATTCGGTGAAACAGATCATTCGGAAAAAGGGTTTTCGGGAGAAAATCCTTCGGGAAGAAATCATTCGGGAAAATGTTTTTCGGGGAAATGTCGGACAATCATTATAACGATGTTCACCGCACTGAAAAACCTCAAGATCTCCGAGCTAAAAGTTACGTAACTTCTAATATTCAAATGTGGTTTTCTAAAATCTTAGTTTTCTTTGACATTTTCACTTCAATTAACCTCCGTATCAACCCCAACACTCCGATTTGTGCTCTAAATCGTCTGTGCGTTATAAAAAATCATTGAAATTTGTTTTTTCTCGGTAAAAGGCACACTGTTCATTTTACCACCCCTGTTCATTTTTCCACCACTTCCCCTACCTCTGCTGTTATGAATAGCTGTTCAACTATGAATTTAAAATGATAATCATCCAGCCTATCAGAATGTACGAATAACAAAATCATCTTTCGCGTTACACGTACGTACGAGCTATACGTGCATATTTTTGAAGAGGTAAATCGTAGGAGCAGTTGATTATATTCCCACCATGGTTACAACATTTGAATGGAGCTCTGCACTGTTTTGATTTTGTATGGGATTTTGACTTTTACTGGCCTTGTTGTTTACAAATTTCATGAAAGAGTGAAAGGGAGAGGTACATTTTTGTGCACAAAAATCTTTCTCTCTCTTTCACCCCTTCACAAAATTTGTAAACAACAAGGCCAGTAAACGTCAAAATCCCATGCAAAATCAAAACAGTGCAGAGCCCCATTGAACACACGTCTTTCTCTAAGGGTTATGGTTCCAGAAGCGTTTGGTCGCAGAAACAAGTATCGAATATTTTTCAAGTTTGATAAGTTCGTTACAAGCCTTCGAAGAAGTTAAAATAATGTTGAGTGCTGCCAAGATTAGAATTGTACAGTTTGCTGGCGAGGGATACGAGGTATGGAGGTTCCGAATAGAAACGCAGATGACAGCTCACGAAGTAAAAGAGATGCTCATGAAAGATACACCCACTGGTGAAGCGCAACGACAAGCTTTTCAAGAAGAGAATGAAAAGATAAAGGCTCTTCTGGTGGCGTACATAGCTGATTCGTATGTAGAATACTTGCGTGACAAGAGTACTGCGAAAGAGATGGGGAGCTACCTAGCGAATACGTTTGCGAAAAAGGGTTTTGCAAGACAAACCGATATTCAAAGATCCCTGGCGACGCTGAAGATGGAAGAAGGAACACCGCTAATGGACCATTTCCGCCGCTTCGTTGAGTTTATCCGTCAGTTAAAAGGAGCTGGAGCTACTGTTCCGGAGTTGGATGCCGTAAGTCAGTTGTTCACAATTCAATGCCATCCTCGTATGATGTTATCACTACGGCTATGGAGAATTATTATTGGCTGAAGAGCAGAAACGAAGAGAGAACGTTTCAATCGTTAATGGTTTTTTAGATGGATCAGGAAGTGCGTTTGCAGTGAAGCCGATGAAAAACAAGCAAAGAAGTAAGTTTCTAGGCACATGTTTCGTCTGTGGTGAAGTAGGGCGCAAAAAGTTCTCTATTCCGAAGAACAAAAATCGGAATGGTAAGGCTCAAGTTGCGACCTTGGAACGAGATATTGCGCTGTTACTGTCTCAACAACAAAAGGATAAACTGAAGAAAGAATCGTGCATTGAATGGATTCTGGACTTGGGATATTTGATGAGCCATTGGTGATTGAGAGCGCGAAAGAAGGTGAGAAGTTGATTGCCACCACGGAAGAAGGCACGATGAAAGGAAAGGTTGTCGTCGATGGAAACGGACTGGCGTTGGAAAGTGCTATGTGTAAGGAACCTCATGTTCAGTTTGCTGAATATTGAAGGAAAAGTAGATTTCAAACCAGATCAAGCAGTGTTGTCCAAAAACGGTGAAACTATAGCTGTTGCGTGGAAGTCTGTTTTATTCGAAGATGGTTCGTGTAACACCAAGTTCGGCAATGTTAGCGAAAGGTCAGGAAGATGAGCTGCAACTGTGGCATGAACGGTTCGAACAATTAAGCTTCAAGAACGTACGACGCATGAAGTAAGAAGAAATGTTCAAAGGACTTGGTGTAGTAAATGGTGAAGGTGGATTTTGCGAATGCTGTGCTGGGAGCAAAATGATCCGGTTACCGTTCAACACAAGTCGACCAAGGACAACAAGACTACTTGAGCCTGTTCATACGGATGTCTGTGGCCAGATTACACCGAGGACAGTAGATTTGGTACAAGTATTTGTGTCGTTTATCGACAATTATACCTGTGAAGTTTTCATGTCTTCACTGCTTGACAGTTTTATAATTATGATCCTCCAGATTAGCACGGCCTACTCGACAGTATGCCAAATCACCACATCTCCTTTTCTCTTGAAGAACACGGCGATTCGGCTGGTTACGTGTCCGTCCGTGTGCACCAATGCGTAGGGTACTCTGTCCAGGTTCAGTCCGTACTCGCTCGTCGCTTTGCCTTCGAGGTCGACATTCCCATCCTAGCTGACATCTTGATCGGAGCCATTCCACTGCTGACGACATGTGTGCCGAATTTCCCAGATGCCGTCAACTGCTCGATTGCCAGTGCCAACATGGTCTTCGCGGAATTCTTGAAGCTCGACGAAGGAATAGGCTTCAACGGACAAGTTGCGCTGATCAGAGGCTCCATGGGTGGCGTCATAGCTAATTTCCGCCTTCGTTTCAAATGAACCATACTTGGCCAGATAGGCGCAGCTCACAGTGGTAGTCCGGAAGTGTTTATAGAATTTCACCGAAGTATGTGTAAGATTGATCCCAGTATCACCCGTGACAAGGGGTTTCATATCTAGCCCGAGAGCATCGAACTTCTTCAAAACGCTCCTAAAATTGGTCTTCGTTTGTAGATTGTAAGACTGTCAGACGTTCGTAGTATTCCGATGTAAACCCTCCATGTAGTACGACAAATCTAGTCCAATGTCAATTAGTTTGGAACAAGGATTTCTGATAACAATATTCAGTGTCTTCAGAGGTTGTCTGATTCTAGATTTCTCTCCGATTTCGGCCGCCTGCGATAGCTACTGCCCTTCACCAAATACACCTCACGTTTTTGCACCAATGCCAGGCGATCCTCGAAGTGTCGCTGGCGATCTCCGCCTGGATTTCCTCTAGCGCCGAAGCCAACCAATCCGGGTCAGTTTCTCCATGATCGAAATTATTTTGAAGGCCGTCGGACTAAGCATCTCACTGTCCACCGACTTCTGCTGGTCTTCAATACCAAAATCCATTGCATCGAGGATCCGTTTTCCTATTGAATGTTCAAAATTTCATTCAAAGTTCCACACCGGGTATAAAATTCTAGAGCCTCTATTGGTTCTTCATAAATTTATTCTCATATTTTTGATGAAAAGCTTCATTCATTCTGGCAATTTCCTAGTGATTTCTCCAGAGATTTTCAATCGAATACTTTCAGGGACTCTAGGTATCCCTCAAAAAATTTCCTAGACATTCCATTATCAGTTCTCCCAGAAAATCGTTAGAAATTCCTTCAACGATTCTTAGAAGGGTCCAAAGAAACCTTACAAAAACTGCAGGAGGACGCAAATTTCTCCAGCTATTTTTTCAATAAATCATCCATGGTTTCTCCCTGGAAATACTTCAAAAAATCCTTCAATGATTGTTCCAGCAAATCTTTTAAGAATTCATCGAGGTAAACCAGCCACGGGTTGGAAGCCTCGTTAAAAAAAAGCATGGTTCACCACTCGTTATCGACGCTTTTCCAACACCTGTAAGGATATTTAACAAAAACTCAATTGTTAGAATTTTTGCCTTTTCAAAGAGCTTTAATCCTTTTTATTTGTAATCAGTTGAGTTGAGGTTGAGTCCACCTCTATACCTAATACCTTCCTCTTATAATGAGCAATATCTTTGTCCGCCGGACCCAACGGATAGAATCCGTTGCTACGACAGCCCCCTAATAAGGCGAGCTTGTTTTTTTCCGCCGTATCCAACAGATCTAAATCTGTTGTTACGGCAGCTCCCTGTTACGGCGAGCTTTTTTGTTTTTATTTCGCCGGACCCAACGGATAGAATCCGTCGCTACGGCAGCCCCCTTTTAAGGCGAGCTTGGTTCTTTTTATCGCCGGACCCAACAGACTAAATCTGTCGCTTCGGCAGCTCCAGTAATGGAGCTTGATTCGTTTCTTCACCGCCGGACCCGACGGATAGAATCCATCGCTACGGCAGCCCACTTTTAAGGTGAGCTTGAACATTTCCGCCGTCGTCACGGCAACCCGTTTTACAACGAGTGTTTATATTAGTTCCAACTTACACTGTTTCAAACTGCATAATTTCGATGGGTACTTCCTTTTTTCATTAAATATGCTGGAATCTAAGTATTCACTTCGAAGAATATTCTCCTTACTGCAACACGCAGGATCTCTCGTCGCCAATGTGGAGTTTTCATGTCTTCACAGCTTGACAGTTTTATAATTATGATCCTCCAGATTAGCACGGCCTACTCGACAGTATGCCAAATCACCACAGTACCCATTTTTCTGTAGTCTATTTAATGATGCGGAAATGTCAAGTATTTAAGCAATTCAAGATATATGAAGCAATGACGACGGCGAGGTATGGATACAAGATTGCAAACTTAAGATGTGACCTAGGAAGAGAATATTTTAAGAGCGAGCATCACGCATACTACACGTAGCAAAATATTTAAGTGGAATCGACTGTTGGGTACATCTATCAATATACTGGAGTTGCAGAGAGATTCAACTGACGGATTGTGGGGAAAATGAGAGCAATACGTGCAGAATGCGGTTTACACGACAAATCAAAGTCTAACTGAAGCCCTGAGAGGAAGCAGCACCCAAACGATGGCACGGCGAGAAACCAGATGTAAGTAATCTGAGCATATTCGGTTGTTTGTCATTTACGTGGATTCCAAAACAAAAGAGGAGCAAGTGAGACGTGACTGGTAGCTGCGCGGACTAATTATCACCTATGAAATACGGAAACGAGAAAAATGTTTGTTGCACCTGACGTTAAATTTGATGAGTCAAGTTTCCCATTTAAGACATCGGAGGAAGAAGAGTTTGCGAAACTAGTAATTCTGGAAGTCATCCCCAACCCTCAGCCAAACGATGAAGAAGGGCTAAAATCAGTTGAACCTGGTAATGCTATTGCAGATAATGTTGAACCGATAGTTTCAGAAGACGAATATGAAAATGCAGATGACATTGAGGAAGACAATACTGATGTTGAAGGTGCATCGGCGCTCCCACCACAATTGAAGAATGGGAACAACTGTGAGGAGAATGTTCTCCAGTTTGGTTTGCTATTTTCATCGCTCCTAATGGACCTTTTCCTGTGTCTGATGAATTTGAACAGGTACCCACAAGCAATGCAGAGGTCAATGATCATCCGGCTATTCAATGGTCAATGGAGAAAGGATATTCATGACGAGCTAAGGTCCTCGGAGGAAAATCAAACCTGAACGATGACGTAGTGCCCAGAAGTCATGAAACCAGTACAAAGTAAATGGGTTTTGACGCTGCAGACTGATGCAGATAGAAACCCTAAACGAAATCTGGAAATTCACTAAATAGACGTAAAAACTGCGTTTTTAAATGGCGTTCTTCAACAAAGAGTATACATGCCAGTTCCAGAGGGGGTAAAGGCCAGCCAAATGAAGTTGGTGGTTGAAGAAATATCATTATGGCCTCAAGCAATCACCTCGCTGCTGGAATGGTCGATTCAACGAAGCTCTTATCAACATGGGATTTGTTCGACCTCGGCATGACTATTGTGTATACGTTTGATGAACGTGCAGGCAGATAGTAACTTTCGTGATCTCCGTGGACGATTTATTTGTAATAGCAGACGATGTACGAATAATAGATGAAATCAAGATACGTTTGAAGGAAGAATTAAAGGTGACAGATATGTATGAACTTCACCATTTTCTGGGCATTAAGATCGAACGAGAGGAAGCTGGTACATATCTTTCAAAAGAAGCGTTTACCCGTACTTTTGCATTTTGGGATACAGAACTGTAGACCAGCAAGTACGCCCGCTGAAACGAATTAACAGCTTCGCTCGATAAATTAATTTGGCAATTAGCCATATCGTGAACTGATTGTCAGCTTGATGTCTCTGATGCTCGTGTCAAGACCAGACTTGTGCTATACTGTTGGACATTTAGCAAGGTTACAAGATGCGACAGGAGATGAACACTGGAAACATGCTAAACGCGTCTTACGCTACCTTCAAGCTACCAAGAGTACGAAGCTGACCTTCAGGAGAAACTCGCAAGCATCTCCAGTCAAGGTTTTCTTTGGCGCTGATGACGCTTAGTGATGAGTAAGTGTGTATGGATTTTTGATCAAGATATTTGACTGTACTACCCTGTGGTCATCTAAGAAGCAGCGCACAGTGACAATGTCGTCCACGGAGGCTGAATACATTGCGATGAGTTGTGAGGATAGTGAAACAATTTGACTTTGCGGACTTTTAACTGACTTGCGAGAACCAAGCTTATAACCTGTTCAAATCCCCATTGTTCTCGAAGGGGGCTATTGCTATGACAGAAAATGAGGAAAAAAACGTGCAAAGCATATCGATGTCAAGTTTCACTTTATCCGAGATGCGGTTGTAGAAGAAAAAGCAAAGAGAGACCATCAACTGAGAGGGGGTAAAGAGGTAAATCGTAGGAGCAGTTGATCTCAACCTTGCACAATGGTCGGATAAAAGTGAAGTTTGGCCAAAACTATTTTTATCGTCTTAATCGATGAAATATGTAATCTGAATATGTTATTTGGCATTTTTGTTGTTTCAGAAGGGGTTATTCACAAATTACGTAACTTTAAAAAAAGATTCTTTCAAAAATTAATATTATTATCAAACTGGGCTGAAAGCACAAATTATGTTTATATTTGATCGAGTTTGATCAAAATGTGTCTGAATAGTGGTTAAATATATTTTAAATAAACTTTGTATGAAAAATATCGTCTAAATATATGTAAAATATTGAATTATTCAAATAGCTCGAACTTGCAAATCAGCAAATTTCTGCAAAAATTTTAAAGGTTTTTTGTAAGATCTAAAGATGCTTTTTGATGGGCAATATTCGAAATGACGGTGACATGACGCGACAAGAGTTGTTTTTCATGTTCAAAATCATCAAAATTACTAAAGTGTAATATTGAATAGTATTAAAACTTCAACCAAATATTTTTTTCCATCCTCATGCTCGATAAAAGTATTGAACCATAAGCTTTCAGATAGTGGATAACATTGGGGAAATATTGCATTCCTCAATTACAAATTTTGTGCTTTATTTTATTGTTATAATTTTCAAATTTTTGACTTCAGCCGGTTTGCTGTCATAAAAGTCATAGAAATTTAAATTTTATTTCAATTTCAATTAAGGATAATAATAATATAACACATGAGGTATATTTTAAAATTTAAAAAATCATAAAAATATCAAAAAAGTTTTTGGTAGTTTTGGCCGCCCCTTTATATGGAGCCCGACCATTGTGCCTTGGTTACCAACAAGTGGTTTATACGTAATTGACTCTTGAAAAACTTAGGAGCTTTTTTGTAAATCGAGCAGATTCATGTGACTCACGTATATTAATTGTCGATCAAAGCAAGCAGGCATATTTCAGATGTCACCCGTCGACTACCATAGTAATCCAGTCACATAGAGTGATAACTGTCGAAAAACTCGAGTGACAGAGCTGAGTTGAGCGAATTTTCCGGTCGACAGTGACTCCAATCGAATCATTTTGATCGGCTCGACTTATAGAATTGACCCCTAAGGCAATAATAAATCATCCTTGATATTGAACGTACGTCTTTCTCTAAAATTTTATATGATGAAAAATAACATGCTATGGGGATAAGAAGATTTTATTGCGAATTAATCTGTCCTTTAACGTGATTTTATTCATGATAACGAGAGTTGATTCGACAGCTGCTACGGATTGATCCGACTAACTTTGTACTTTGTACAAACTTTGAATTCGAGGTGGATGGCATGCAGTGTCCTCTCTTGAGTCCCTCGCTACCATGCACTTCGTCTTCGACACATTAATGTTCAGTCCGATTCGCCTAGCTTCAGCCCTTAGTCGGATGTACGTATCCGCCATTGTTTCAAAATTCCGTGCTACATTACACTGCGGAACACGTTTTTGTTTCCTCCACCAAAATACCGCTATTCACTTAAGTAAGGGTTGCTGAATCCATAGCCGTTTTCAGAAATATCATAGCACGTCTAGTTTTTGAGATATTGACTGTTGAAAATGCAAAAATGACTATTTCAGCCAACTTGCATGCAAGTTTGCCAGCTTGTAAGGTAATATATTGGCTTAATTTGCCACAGAACTCAAACTTTATGTGTATAACAATACTTATCATCAGAGTTTGTAATACTTTCGATGCGGAAATGTTATTGTTTAATGGTTTAGAGAATTTTTGTATTTTGCCGTATAGAAAAAACGAAGAATTTTGTATGGAGACTTGCAAGCATGTTGAAAAAAATCGGTTTAAATCGAAATTTAATCGCGCAATTTCAATCAAAATTATGTCTGAAATGAAAGTTCAAGTTCTATTTTGCATGTTTGGTGGATTAATAATAAATTGTACTTCAAATTTCATGTAAACATGAATAAAACCAGTGTTTTATACAACTTTGGTGACCTGTAGCTAAAAATTGTGACGTGCTGGAACATTTCTGAAAATGGCACCAGATTCAGCAACCCCACATCTACTAGAGACACATAATTTGATCCTTGAGACACGCAAAAATGTCATTTTTGTTACGCTGTGTTATCAATGTTGTCGGCGAAGCTAAGTAGCTGAACGGACTTTCTGAAGTTCGTACCACTCGGTTCCATCCCCACTCTTCTTATCACACCCTCTAACGTAATGTTGAGCAGTTAACACGAAAGCTAGTCACCTTGCCGTAACTCCCTGCGAGATTCGAAGGGATTCGAGAGTGTCCCTGATACTCGGACTATGCACATCACTCGCTGCATCATCGCTTTGATCAATCTCATCAGTTTGTCCGGGAGACCGTATTCGTGTATAATCTGCCACAGCTTTTTTTTAAGTCGATGAACAAATGGGCCCGGGTACATTGTATTGCGGTGGATGATGAATATCTGGTCCGTTGTAGCTTCGGCATCCCATGGTGATCTAGCAAATGTGCGCTCTTGAGTGGTTTCTATGTATTCCACTTGCGTTTTTTCATAATCTTTAACCTTTTTCTTTAGCAAATCTGCGAACAGTTCTCCCGGTGATTCCTCCAAAAGTTCAATAAGGAATTGCTACAGGGATTGTACCAGGAATTAATACAAAAAATCCAACAGGAATTTCACCAGGAATTCCTCCAGGTTATGCTGCATAATTTTCTTTATGAATTTTACCTAAATTCCCTCATAAATTTGTTCATTTCTTCATGATTCCACCAGGTGTTCCTCCAGAAATTTAATCAAGATTTTGTGCAGTGATTAAACTAGAAATTCCTGTTAGCATTCCTGAAGAAATTCATTCCGAAAGCTCACCTGGAATTCCTCATGAAATTCCATGAGGAGCCATTTTTTTTTAATTCATCCAGGGATTTTATCAAGAGAACTTCAAAAATTTCCATCAGTAGTTAATGTAAAGATTCTACCAGGAATTCCAGCAGGAACTCCATCAAAAATACCTCCAGAGATCAGAAGTTCCTACAGGGTTCCCATCAGCAGTTCCTTCAGGGATAAGGAGAGATTCTAGGGATTTAAACACGAGGATTTCCTTCAGCGCATTCATCAGGAGTCTCTCTTTGGATTCCATCGGAAGTAAATTTAGGGATTCCATTGGAAGATTTGCATGGATTTCATCGGAAGTTCCTCTAGGGTTCCCATGGGGAGTTCCTTCCGGAAGTCTATCTGGAATTCCTCCAAGGATTCCATCAGGAGTTCTTTCAGAGATTCCAAGTAGAACTCCTCCAGAGATTCTATCAGGAGTTCCTTCTTAGTAGGATTCCAGTAGGAGTTCTGTTAGGGATTTCATCAGGTGTTCCTTCAATACTTCCATCTGGAAGAATATCTTTAGGAATCCCTCCAAGGATTCCACCAGGATTTCCTCCAGGGGTTGCATCAGGAGTTACTATAGCGATTCTATCAGGAGTACCTTTAGGGCTTTCATCAGAGTTCTTCTGAAGATTTAATCAGGATTTTCTCCAGGGATTCGAGAGTTCCTTCAGAGATTCCACTTAGAATTCCTCCAGAGAGTCTATCAAGAGTTCATCCAGAGATTATATCAGAATTTCCTCCAGGAATATCATAAGGAGTTCCTCTAGGGCAGCCCTGCTTAACCTTTTTGAACCACGGGCCAAATCGCACAAATAATGTTGTGTCGCGGGCCACAATTTTAAACGCACAAATATTCCCATGATCTAAAAATCAGTAAATGAAGATCATTCAATCTGACAAAATCAGTGAATGAAATAAATTTTATTTGAAGAAATCGAAAAAAAAATGCTGCCAAGCATTCTGCTGGACATTGTGAGAAGTTCTTTCCAAATTATATAATAGTAATCTAGTTCAAAAAATTTTGAAGAATCTACCCCAGAAATTTTGGATCTTGTAAAAATAATATCCAGAATTTTTTAATAATACTCCGAATTCTGTCAGAAATCGACCTAATATAATAAGCATGAGCCAAAAAATGCTAAAATCCTGATCAAGCTTTTACGAAAATGTGGTTCAGAATGTCCAAGATTTAACAAGAATCGTACCTAGGGTTCCATCAGAATCGTACTCAATTGTCATTTTGCAATGCCACCTACAAATCTTCGAAAATTCTGAGTATTTTAAAAGAAACCTGCTCATAATTTTATTATTAATTCGTTTAGTAATCTTGCAAAATGTAAAATAGCGTTATGCTGTAATCTTGCTAAGGAGTCTAAAAAATTATGTATTGAATTCATTGAAAATCCTGGCTAAGGAATCCTGCTAAAAGTCCTGTGAGGATCTTGTCAATGTAATCCGTAAAAGTCGTGTCTAGAACTCTTTAAAAATCTTGTTAAAGATTTTGTAACAAGCCTGCCTTTTTTATAATCTTGTCAAGAATGAATGTCGAAGAATTTAATATATGTAATTTAAATCATTCATAAAATTAAATCTCTAAGAAGGTTAAAAAACAAAACAATTCAAATAATTACTAAGCTAATATATTAGGTTGAAACTAAATTAAAAATTAAATAGGCCCCATATGTTCTAACTTAGGATTGGTAGAATATTCGACGGGCAAAATATGAAAAGAATCTTTAAGCCCTCCGCGGGCCGCACAAAATGAGGTCGCGGGCCGTACGTTTCGTGGTTTTCTAAAATCTTAGTTTTCGTTGACAGTTTCACATCTATTGACCTCCGTATCAACCAGAACACTCCGATGTATGCTCCGAATCGTCAGTGCGTGATAAAAATTCAATCAAATTTGTTTTTCTCGGTAAAAGGCACGGTGTTCATTTTGCCACCACTTTTAATTGGAAAAGATTCCTTGAGCAATCTCTTGAAGAATTTTCAGAGGAATTTCGTTGGAATCGCAGGAAAAGAATCTTGACAGAATCTGTTAACAAATTCCTGAAGTTTCGCTGATGGAATTCTTGAATCAATCTTTGGAGGATTGTAATTCTTGAAGGAAGCAATAGATGAATCACTGAAGAAATCCGTTGGGAAGTTCTTGGATCAATCCCCGGAGGAATCTGAAGAAAAATTACTAGAAAAATCGCAGAAGAAATTCAGCGTGGAATTTCTGAAGCAATTCCTAGTGGAATTTAACGAGGAATCCTAGGAGGAAGCCCTGAAATAAGTTCTCCTAATCCTTGGGGGAATTTCTGATGAGGAATTTCTAGAAGAATCCCTTGAGAAGTAGCTAAAAAATATGTGTTGTGATTCCTGGGAAATGCGTGATAGAATCTTAGAAACTAACTTCTAGAGGAATTCCTGAAGGAATCTCTGAAGAAATCAGTGTAGGAAATCCTGAATAATTAGTAGACGAACCTTTAAAGGAATCTCTGGAAGAGTGCAACCTAAAGATATGCCATAAGGATTTTCCTCGGAGGAATTGCTGGTCGAATCTGTGTTTGGAGGAATTATTGATAAAATTCCTAGTAGAATCCCAGAAAGAATTCCTGGTAGAATCCCTGGTATAACCCATAAATTCCAGGAAAAACTTAAATCTAGAGGAAACCACTAAAAATTATGGATAGAATATATAAAACTACTACAGCCATTTCCATATCGTTGACTGTTCAGAATAATCCCCAACAGAGACTCCTTATAATTTTAGAGTTCTGCCGGAATATTTCAAACGAATTATTACTGGAATTTCTCATCAATATCTATTTCTTACGGTATTTAAATTTCTAAGGTTCTGCTCTTCCTTACTACGATCGTAGGAACATTCCCCCCGACAGCCACAAAATTCGAAAAAAATACAATCACATATTCACTAAACTTACCGAGATTGTTCAAAACATGCGAATAAATATGGTGTTGCTACAAAGAAGTTTGACAGTCGGTCAAACGGGTGCATCAATATAGATCGGTTTGACTAACTTGGGGGCGGAGTCAATGTTGGTCAAACCATCTGAGCATCTGTGGGCTGCATTAGACTAATGAGTCCTAAATTACACAGCAAAAAAATGTTGTAAATTGAAGATTATTTTCATGCACATATTCGGAGCATCAAAATAAACGCTAATTTCAACGACCAATCTATTATTTTTCAATTGAATTAAATTTGAATTTACACGAACATTCAAGCATTCTTAGTTGAAAATTAAATGTTTACTCATACACGATTACATGATGCTGTGACAATACATAAATTTTATTAACTTTTACGGTACTCTTCAGTTTACACTACATTGACATTAAAATATTTTTATCTGTGTACCATTATGCGCGCTTTCAAACTGCATAGCAAGAACGGGTTTAAATGAATATAACTAAAAAAATACAACAAAAATATTTATTTTCTTTTTAATGCCAGAATTGGCTTTCGAGGAGTTTTAAAAATTTTAGATAATCCCCAAAAAGGCGTAGAGCCTCAGATCAATTAAAAAATGTGTTTCCTTATCCTTTTTTAAATTCTTTTTGCGGATCGTACTAAATCTTTTCCATTGTAGGATCGCATCGCGGTATGTTGATTATTTTTAAACGGATTAAGGGTTAAGGATAAAAAAATATATCACCTTCTGGTACTCCGTCCTAGTGACACCTATGCAGGTGTACAAACGCTGGTTGGAAAATGTCAAAACATTCCTCTACATGCACGGGGTGGTATTTGCAGTGCGCATGACCGCTCCTCTGGACGGTGAAAACCAAAATTCACCACCGGCAGAAGGAAACACATGCAGCAACATCACCGTTTTTTTGTGGAGAAGAGCCTTAAAACGGATCTACGAACCCGAATTGGTTCTCAGTTTCCCGTAAACCATCAGTCTGTCGCTTCGTATCAGCGCTTGAACGTGTGGCCGGTTCGATTTTGATCTTTACCAATATCGGTGGAAAAAAATGTAATAAAGTGATATCTGACTGGCTAGCAGCAACAGTGGCTGTGGAATAATAAACACTTCTGAAGTAGAGTGAAAAGCTATTTTCACTCAGATTAAGTTGGATTCGAATTCATTTTCGTATTTATGCAAATTAACACTCTCCACGGGGAAATATATTTGCGCTTCGGTATATATGTTACTCAGCGGATACTGGTCCCAAGGATTGAATCGCTCTTGTTTTTTGCTCAGATAAAGGAGAAGATTTCGCGGGGAACCCTTTTGGACCGTGCTCTCATATCAAGAAAATCGGGAAAGACGAAGAGGCGAACGACCACCAGCAGAGTTCGATCCTCGGTTTGAAGGCGCCAACCCCCAGCCGCTAGACGTCGCCTGGCAGTCTTCGTAGTACAATACAGCATTTTGTGTGCTTTCGCTTAACATTTCCTAAATAAATATATGTTTATCGTTCAAGTGCTCAGTGTATGTGCGGCAAGCTGAATGAAGAAAATGTCAAGGAAAGCATCGTGAATCTTTCGTGATAGAAGAAGTGAACGGAAGAAAGCCAAGTGTTCCAACAAGTTAGTGTTAAAAGGGTGAAACGAATCGATCCAGGATTAACTACCTTCGTATTGCGAACGCGACAGATGATGAAAGTCGAGCCAACGCAAATTAAGCCCACAATGTATACAACAAACGTAAGGTTGTAGGCGTATTACTGGAATCAGCTGGTGCAACAGTTCTTACAATAAATCGTTTATGTGAGTGGGCAGTGGGAGTATAATTGCGTTACAGGAATAAAGTTAAGTGAATACGTATATAGCAAAACCGTTGGAAAGCAAGTGTGATGGTGCGTCAGGAGTAGAGAAGAATATTCCATCCATGGACTTATGAATAAAGTTTTAACTGATTGTGCAACAAAGATTATTAATCAGCTTGAGTCTATCCATCAAACTGATATCTTTAGGTCATCACCACGAAAGGTAAGTTGTTATTTTATTTCTCATCACGCATTTTATATTAGATACTGTCGCAGTTCGGAATTGGAACCTCCTTCGGGGATTGAATTATTATTTATTTAAGCGAAGTATGCACTTCAACAGAAAAGTAATCGCCTATCTGTATGCGTGGGAAATTTCTTGCAAGAAATTCTCAAGAAGAGCATTTTTCTTTGATCGCAGTGTATTTTCAAATGTAGCTCTTTGTAGGGAAATTTCTTGACCATTTCTTGGGCAGAAATTTTTACTTTTCTCGAGCGGAACAGCATACCTTGCTTTAGAGTTGACAAACAAACTGCGCTGATTTCAATATACGAAACAATTTTCATACAAACAACGCATGAGCACGAGTAAAAGTTTAGATGGCCGTACAATTCGTAGTTGCTACTCCGTCATTAAACAGAACACTCAAAGTTGCAAAGAGATCCAATAAATGGTGCTTACAATTAGCTAACCGATATCAATGCGCACAAATCGAGACTTAAAAATGTACAACTGAATAACGGCGCCCGAAACGAGAATGGGTTATAGGGATAAGGTAAGGATCTGGGAGTCACCTATGGTTGGTGATGCAATCTATGACATATTCACGACTAACCGGATTCGCTGTACCGTTTTGATTCATATTACGGACACTTAAGGCCTCAGTGAAGTAAAACTCATCAAGAAACATATAAAATTAATCATTATGTATGATTATTCGCGTTATCAAGCCTCCAAAACACTTAACTTTCGAATGGCGGGTGAAGATTTCAATTCCGCACCATGAATAATTATAAATAAATAGAATTTTGTTGATTTTTCATGATTCTTATTCCGGACGTTTCCTTATTTTTGCCTCATATTCCAGACACTTTGATTCGAATTCCGGACAGCTCATGTAAATCATAAATAGAAAAGTCAATTCATCAGTTGAAATTGTCAGACCACTAAAGAAACGTCTAACGCAGCTAAGCATTATAAATTTTCATAGATATTCATGGAAAATATTCATTAAAACGAGCCTCAAAAGTGAGAACTTTTGAACGGCAAAAATTGAAACGTTTCGTGTGAAAAGTTTCCCAAATAAAGTAGAGTGTCCGGAATTTGAAGCTGTCCGTAATATGAATCAAAACGGTTTTCTACAAGTTAAGACATATTGTTTATGTTAACTTTGAAAGTCAGTTTATTTAACCCGTATAATGCCGAGACAAACCTACAATTTTCTAAATGCTCGTTCTCAGCAATGCTCTAACCCGACTAAGGGTACATAACAAAATTATATCAGCATATGTTATTATGTTATAAGTTTTTTTCGAACATAGGTTGTTACAAACTTGATGCAGGATGTTGTTAAAATAACTAAAATTATAACAAAAAGTGTATCAATAGTAACATAAACATAACAAAATATGTTTTAATTCTATCAAAAACATATCAAACCAAGTTATAATGTTTGATACAAAGGATCAAAATTATAATACTGTTCGATATACGATAATATTGTATATTATTGAAATGCATTACTATCTATTTATTTTGTTATAAAGTTGTTAAAAATGAATAAAAAATATCTTAAAGGGAAATAAAACACATTATGTTATATTTCTGTTTTATTATGTTCTATGGATAACGGAGCCTAACAAAATTATATCATAATATGATATGCATATCATATTCTGATAAAATTTTATTATATTTTTGTTACAAGCCTCTAGTCGGGAACCGTTTCTTGAAATCTTTGGATTTTAGTAAAGGGGAATAGTTGTACTAGCGTTGGTTTTAACGTGGTGCGCCTGTTTTTTTTTTTTTTTTTTTGAAGATACAAATATGTCTGTATTTTTTTCTCGTTTTTCACGCTGAGCTGACGAAATAGCTCTGGTTTTAGCATGGATTCGTTGGCTAGTGACTCAAATCTTACCAGAGAGGTGCCATTCAATGGGGGAATGTTAACAAACATTTTGGGGACAATTTGACTCCGTAGTAAACAACCTTATTCTCCGAAAAGTGGGCCCGACTTCCACTGATGATGCGCCTCCGTATTTCACGGCTAACGTTATTGTCAGCCGTCAGCAAGGATCCATGGTAGACGAACTCGTCGACCACCTCGAACGTATGCCTGTCTATCGTAACACTTCTACCTAGGCGAGCCCTGTCGCGCTCGGCCCTACCAGCTAGCATGTACTTTGTCTTGGACGCATTCATTCATTCATTCATTCATTCATTTTTTTATTTCCAGTAGCGTAAGGTTTAACCTTTTAAATTACTACATTCGGCGACACATTGCAGATTTAACATATATAATAATTTTACAGATTATAATTAGTTACATAGTGTACAATAAAGTTGTATATAATACTATCTACTTCAAAAATTCAAACATTTTTCCTTGAAAGCTACTTCTGATGTTTCCCGTTTAATAGAATGGGGCAAACTGTTCCAATTTACTATTCCTCTAACAAACATTGAGCTAGCATATGTTAACGTGCGATTTGCTGGGATTATTATATTTTGCGAGCGCTGCCCACGAAAAGGCACAAGTTTTTGAAACAGGGCTGGTGGGTTTTTAATCTTTATCAGTTTTCTCAGAAACATACAGGATCGATATGCGTAAAAGTTCTGAAATGGACAGCCAAGAAGGTTCTTTTGGAGATGGCTCACATGTGCAAAACGACTCAGGCCGTACACAAAGCGCACACAACAATTAAGTGCTACGCGGAGCCGATTCATGGTTTCTGCACCAGGATTTACTAGAAATGAATCACCAAAAATAAAGTGGGGCAAAATGAGCGACTTAACTAACTTTAATCTTGTGTTGTAACCGGTGTTTGTTCGGCACAGTACCGTAACGATCTAAGTCCAGCGTAGATTTTTCCACACTGTTGCAAAGCCAAGCCGTCCCACTGTAGATCATTCTGGAAAACATAGCCAAGGTTGTTCACAGAGTTTGCCCATTTTATCGGAAGTCCATCCATCATCATTTCTGGTAAAGGCTCAGCTGATTCCACGCGTCTTCTTCGGTTCCGGATCAACAAAGCTACGCTTTTCGATTGGTTTACTCTCAATCCGTTCCGGTTACACCATTCCATTATCCTCTCTAGATCAGCGTTCATCATTGCAGTCAGTTCACGAGCACAAGGTCCTATTCGACCAATGTACAGCTGCACATCATCTGCGTATAATTGCATGGAACAGTGTTTCAGCACAGTGGGAAGGTCATTGATGTAACAACTGAATAACAATGGTCCTAGTACCGAACCCTGTGGGACTCCTGACATTACAGTTTTGCTTTCAGAGTATCGGCCTTTACAGCAAACTGTCTGGCTTCTATTCGTGAGATACGACTCAATTAGTCCAACCGCAGGAGTTGAAAAATTGAATTGTCTCACCAGCTTGGAACATAGCTTTTTATGTGACACAGTATCAAATGCTTTCGAAAAATCCAAAAGAAGCAATATACTTGTCCCTCGTTTGTCCATCAAAGCGCTAAGGTCATCATGAACGCGCAAAACAGCAGTTTTTACACCTTGCATTTTTCTGAATCCAGCTTGACTATCCGATAAATAACCGTTGCTCTCAATATAAGATGTCATTTGTTTTTTCAACAGTTTTTTCAAAAGCTTTTGAAAGAGCACACAAAATACTAATCGGTCTTAAATTTGAGATTGCATTCAAATGTGGCTTTTTACGTAACGGTAATACTTTCGCATGTTTCCACGAAGACGGAAAAAAGGAAAGTTCAATAAACTTGTTGTACATATATGCAATGTGATGAGCTATTAACGGTAAAATTAGTTTCAAGAACTTTATCGGCAATTCGTCGAGCCCAGTAGCATTTGATTTTATGTCCCATATTGCATTTACAATTTCCCAAACCTGAACTCGTTTAAATGAAAAGTTATATGGTGAAGCTGGAACATGTATTGGTGATGTACGATTGCCAATATCATTGATATAGTTTGTCATAAAAACGCTGTTGACTTCATCTGGATCGAACTCACATGGTTTTGTTTCATTATCTTTTCCAATTCCTAGATCTTTCACTCGCTTCCATAAAGTTTTAGAAGGTAAACGACAGTCCAAAAATCTTTCCATGTGATGCTCTTTAGCTTTAGTGATCATTATGTTTACCCTATTACGCAAAGTTTTATACTGTAGTCGTTTTTGTGCTTTAAGTTGTGACGGCGCTTTCAACCAGTCCTTATACGACAAATCTCTCTTCAACATTGCTCGACGAATAGCTGGAGTAAACCAAGGGTTGAATTTCTTACGGTGGCTTATTGTCCGACATGGAATACAAGTATCATGGATTATTTTCATATGATCATTGAAAAACTGGAGCAATTCGTCTGGATCATTAATTGAATAGAAATCAGCCCACGGGGTAGACAAAACAGCATCTTGTAATCGCTGAGCATCAAAATGTACATAATCGTGATAGGTGCTAAATGTTGGAGCGTCAACCGTATCATAATCCATGGAGCCATAAATCAAATCATGATGCGACAGTGCTGGAAAACTGACTTGTCCAAAACGCAAAATTTTCTCACTGTCGCTAGTGAGCAATAAATCCAGCTGAGAACAACTCTCGTCACAAAAATACGTTGGTTCATCACCAACGGATTTCATTGAGAAACCGTTTAGTACGGACAACAAACGAGATGTTCTACCACAGGGCCGCAAAAGGTTAGTATTAAAATCGCCGACCATGAAAATACCATTGTAACGAGAAGTAAATTCTACCATCATATCAGATATGAAGCAGGAACAGTCGTTCTCAGGAGGATTATAAACAGTTACTACGACAAACTTTTCACCACATAAACAAAAATCCAGTGCCAGACATTCTGTCTTATCATTCGATTCTGTGGAAACTTCCGTACTCATTACTTTGAGACAAGAAAGGTGTTCTTTATAATAAACTACGATTCCTCCTCCACGCTTATAAACTCTATCATTACGCACACTTCGATAGCCTGGGATTGCTACACTGCGATCAGTGATCCTCGACGTCAGCCAAGACTCTGTAAAGCACGCTACATCCACCTTAGACTTTGATAAAACGTGCCGAAGCTCATCTCACTTGCTTGTCTTTCTTGCACACAGGCTTTGTGCATTACCGTGGCATATATTAAACTTCCCAGAAAGCAAAACCACATTTAACACTGCTCCTGGAATGTTTGTTGAAGTTTGATCTACTGTACGTGTCATTATTAATAAAACTTGTAATTAGTTGTCAATCTATAAAACTTTTCTGCTTCCAACAATAAAAACAATCTTCACGAAAATACAACAACACTAATATAAAAAACAAATTTTAAACATGACTAAAATGCAGATCGACAAAAAGAGATAAAAACAAATAACTACGAAAATAAAACTAAATCTTTTTCGGAATTAACTACAACGGGATGACTCTCTGCTGTTGATTTAACATGAACAACGCCCTGCTTAGTATAAACTGAAGACAGTTTGCCTGCTTTTTTAAGTCGTAGTGCCGCTACCTTAACTTTTCGCGCAGTTACAGTCAAATTCTCATTAACGTAAATACGACGATCCGATTCCAATCCTAGATGTCTCAAATTCAAATCACGGGTTCGCAAATAAGCATTGTAAAAGTCATCCCGAGAATTTCTGAGAGCAAACTGTATTGCAATCAAGCATTCATCACCATCCTTCAGAGTAGCTCTGGCCTTCATACGCCTAACGTCGACTGCAGGATACGCATCACCGTCAAAACCGAGCTGTCTACACATTGCAACGAAAAACTCAGATAACTTCTCCTCGCTCGAAAAAGGAATACCACTGATAATCAGTTCACTTCGGTTTTGCAGGTTTCCAATAGTGTGAGATAATTGATCTACCCTCTCGGGCATCGTACTTAAAGCGACGTCGTTGCTGCCGAACTTTGCCGCACATTCCAATTTAAATGAGCCGATTTCCTGCGTCACTAGGTTCAATTTTCCCTCTAGTTCTGTCTTCACAACATCAATTTTGTTGTTTATGTCCTTGCGAAAATCGTCGATCATCTCTCTGGTTTCACGGAATTGACTCATGAGCATGTTCACCGCACTATTCAGGGTGATGTCTGTATCTCCTTCTTCATCTCTCTTCAAGCGTTTGTTCGGCGCATTGTTTACTGTTCGCGGCGGAGTTCTCTGCAGATTCGACATTGTTGCAAACACCTTTAGACCAGTTTTAGTTGTCTGCGTAGTGACAACAGAGGCGAGCAACAGTTGGTGGTAGATGGATACTTCCACAGTGAAACAATGGCCTTTCAATGTTGAACTGAGTCGAAACTTTCGATTGCAAAAAGACACCTTAGATTATCAAGATTTAGCTCGATAACACGCACGAAAAAAAACACGGGTTCTCTGGATTGCGCTGGCGAGATTTCCAGGGAATTTACTAACAGCTGCACTTCACATTTAAAATTTGCCGCAGCACCTTCTATTCGTGGCACATTGTATCTTGTACACACATAATGAAAATTTTTCACCACCAGTCCACCTTCTGCTGCCCCGCGTTTCAGGCGGGTGTACACTGTACAGGTCTCCCACCTTTTCAAATGTTCGGCTGACGATATCCATATCATCCGCGAAGCAAACAAAATGACTGGATCTCGTAAAAATCGTACCCCGGCTGTTAAGCCCGGCTCTCCGCATAACATCTTCTAGCGCAATATTGAACAACAGGCACGAAAATCCATCACCTCGTAGTAGTCCCCGGCGGGATCCAAATGAACTGGAGTGTTCGCCTGAAACCTTCACACAATTTTGCACGCTTCCCATCGTCGCTCTTATCAGTCTCGTGAGCTTCCCGGAAAAGCTGTTCTCGTCCATGATTTTCCATAGCACTTTGCGGTCGATACTGTCGTATGCCGCTTTGAAATCGATGAAAAGGTGATGCGTTGGGACCTGGTTTCACGACATTTTTGGAGGATTTGCCGTACAGTAAAGATCTGGTCCGTTGTCGATCGGCCGTCAACGAAGCCGGCTTGATAACTTCCCACGAACTCGTTTACTACAGGTGACAGACGACGGAAGATGATCAGGGATAATAATTTGTTGGCCGCATTTAAAATGGTAATCGCTCGAAAGTTCTCACAATCTAACTTGTCGCCTTTCTTGTAGATGAGGCATATTACCCCTTCCTTGCACTCCTCCGGTAGCTGTTCTGCTTCCCAGATTGTGCCTATCAGCCGGTGCTGACAAATGGCAAGCCTCTCTGACCCATCTTTATGAGTTCCGCTACAATACCATCCTTACCAGCAGCTTTATTGTTCTTGAGCTGGTGAATGGCATCCTTAACCTACCTCAAAGTAGGGGCTGGTTGGTTTCTATCTTCTGCAGTACTGACGAAGGCATTTCCTCCGATGTCCCGTCCTTCATTGCCTGTGCTCTCAGCGCCATTCAGGTGCTCGTCGAAGTGCTGCTTCCACCTTTCGATCACCTCACGCTCGTCCGTCAGAATGCTCCCACCCGAGTAGCATACATGCTATAATTTAGGTAGAATAACACTTATATGACCAGATCTGGTCATTATTATTATTTATTATTATTTATTATTTATTTGATACAATTCATCGGACTCATTGGTCTACATGACGTTTCCGTTTATTGCGTTCCGCGTTCTGCCGGGTCCCTTGCTGCAGCATGACCGCCCGCGCTGCATTCTTCTCCTCCAAAACTTCCTGGCACTCCTCGTCGAACCAATCGTTCCGTCGACTCCGTCCCACGTACCCGACGTTGCTCTCAGCTGCATCGTTGATAGCTGCTTTTACTATTCTCCAGCAGTCCTCAAGAGGGGCTTCGTCCAGCTCACCCTCTTCCGGTAATCAGTTGCTTAAGCCGCTCTAGGTCATACCGGGGCGGCCGTCGGTACCGTACATTGTTAACGACGGAGAGTTTTGGGCGCAGTTAAACCACCACCAGTTAGTGTTCAGAGTCGATGTTAGCGCCACGATAAATCCTGACATCGATAATGTCGGAGAAGTGCCGACCATCAATCAGAACGTGGTCGATTTGCGATTCTGTCTGCTGTGGTGATCTCCAGGTGTATCGGTATGGCTGTGCTGGAAGTAGGTGCTACGAATGGCCATATTCTTGGAGGCGGCGAAATCAATTAGTCGTAGGCCGTTTTCGTTCGTCAGCCGGTGGGCGCTGAACTTTCCAATCGTCGGTCTGAATTCCTCCTCCTGATGGCCAACCTGAGCGTTCAAATCTCCTATGATGATCTTGACGTCGTGGCTTGGGCAGCTGTCGTACTCACGTTCAAGCTGCGCGTAAAATGCGTCTTTGTCATCATCAGTGCTTTCGGAGTGAGGGCTGCGCTCGTTTATTATGTTGAAGTTGATGAACCGGCCCTTGATCCTCAACTTGCACATTCTCTCATTGATCGGCCACCACCCGATCACGCGTCTCTGCATATCACCCATCACTATAAAAGCTTCCAATCGCTAGTCCCTTTACGTCGCTGTGGTCTTCATCGATTGTCCCGGTTCGTATTCTCTCGTTGATTATTTGTTGCTTGATTTTTTTATGGCTGGCTTGCAGGGCCTGACACCAACCCCCTAGATTTCCGGAGGACCATTCCCCCTAAATGGTCGGAGGACCATAGTGCACAGTTTAGCTTAGAGTCCTTCTCTGGCACTCGGACGATGATCAGCCACCCCTGACATAGGGAACAGACGCTGTTGTGAGCCGCTCCTAACATGGAGTACGGACGCTCAAGGTTTGCAGAAGCAAAATCAAAAGCAAACCCCCCTTCCCTGTCAGCATACGACCAAAGTTCCCACCGGGGTTGGTTACCCGATCTTCTCTAAGGTTACTCGTACCCCTGCCAGTACCGCGGGTGGAACTATATGAGGAGCTATAGGAATAATTGCTATAAGGTGAATTTGTATATAAGCAAAATATTTTTTTAAATTGAAGAATTCAACTAGAAACTACTAAAGATTAATTCAAGAAATTTATGGAGAAATTCTTGAGACATCCTTGATTGGATTTATTGTGAAGTATTTGAAAAATTCTTCAAGATTTTGAGAAATAATCCCTGGAAGAATATATGTAGCAATTCCTGGGATAACTAGTAGGGTAATTATTGCAGGATTGGTATTTTCAGAACCTGGAAGTATTTTTGAAGAATTCTTGTATGATTTACACTATTCGTAAAATGAACTTATGTTATTTTCCTGTTCATTTCTGTAGGAGTATTTTTAGATATCTCCGTGTAATACCTGGAAAAATCGTTACAATAATTTCTGAAACAATTGTCGTTGTCACTTCGTTGTTAGACTTCCGAAGGATTTTATGGAGCATATTGGAAAGAAATTCCTCTTAGCATATTCCTGTTTGTTTAATGATATCGAGCATGTTACTGCAACTACTTTAGCAATTTTCGTCGCTCAAATAACGGCTGTGTAATATTAAAACTTCAATTCAAAAATTGTGTCTATATTTGAACCCTGACACTTTTGATCATGTTTGACGTTCGCTTAGTCGACAAAAACACCACAGGGGTTTTAGTTTTAACCCTGGGGTTTTCCTATCTGACATTTCGGAAGGAACACGGAAAATACAATACACTCAAAATTTGAGTTTAAGCCAAGGGGTGTGACAAAATCTAAAAAAAAACTTTAAAAAATGTTTTTTGGACTTAAACAAACGAAAAACATTAGAAAATTTAGTAAACATGTGTTTTTGGCCTAAATTTAAGCGTTTGGCACTGGAATTAAGACAGGGCTTTACGACTCTATTGCTTAAGGAATCTCCAGTAGCATTCTTGAGGAGAACCCTGGAGGAGTCTTTGTACGTATACCTAAATGAATCTCTAGAAGAATTCCTGAAGATGAAAGTCTATGAACCTAAGGAGTAGTTGCGTAGTAATCTCTGGAACCACAAGAATTGAATTTAAAAAAGACTTTAGATAGATTTGCGTAAAATGACTCTTTAGAGACCTGTGTCCACCTTCGTTCACGTTATCGAAATATGCATTGGCACTTATCATATTGTGTCCAAAAATATTCGTTTCGGCTTGGTTCAGGACATGGCCCGAGCTATCCGATTCATTTTTCGCGTGCTCGGATTTTTTTTTTCAATTAGCGCTTCATTTGCACGCCGTCTGAGTGATTTTATATACCTGCTTATGCGTGATGACGCTGAGATTGTGACTGTTCAGTCGAGGATGGATTATCAACTGCTGAGCTCGTTTCATGTTTGTTATAACACATTTGTATCATGACATGTATTTTTTATGTGTTAGTTGTAGAAAATATGGATGATTCGTCACTTTATATGTTGACATAAGCGCTTATTCATGTTGTATAAAATTTCGAGATCCAAAACTTTGAATCGTTTGAATAGTAGTTTAGTGGGCTTCGCAGCCGTGTGGTTAGCGGCGTCAGTCGTTTAGACGTATTGCGCTACGGAGTGTGGGTTCGATTCCCGCCCTAGTCGGATAAAACTTTTCGTCAAACGAAAAATTCTTCACTGGTTGTTCCGTGTGTCCGTTTTCTAATGTAAGTTATGTTCAGTCTGTACAACCTTTGGCCGAAGTACACCGTCTTTTAGTTCGATGTTTAAGATGTTAACGCATTAATAGATAACTTTTCAAACAGAGGTTACATGAATCGCATTACTTACCAAGGTGAATCCTGATCATGTAGCTTTTAACCCCTCCCACTAACAAAATGCCTTCCCGCGACAGCCATGAAGATGCAGAGGTATACTCGGTCTTTAGTAACAATGCATGTCACACTAACTTTCCCGATTACCGTAAAGACGTGGCCGGTGCTGTTATTGATATTACTAATTCCAGAGTCCTCGAAAATGTACGTTGAAGATGGTATGCTACTCCCAAGCTACATCTGTTGGTTCCCTGTAGAATTTCGATTATTCTGGTCAATCACAATTCAATTGTACGGCCATCAAATCTCATGCTCTCATTTAGGCTTGATTCAGGACATGGTTCATAATAAAATGTTTCCAAATCTGTCCATGGCTGAGGAAGCTCAAGTTATGAAGAATTCTCTGATATTCCATGATTTTGAATCCAAAACTACGATGTTCCCCTCAAAAACAATGTTCTATAAGCGCTACCTTTATCAATATAGACCAATCCAATTGCCTGAGTAGTAGTGCAATGTTGACAAATCGACTTGTGTAAGATTGATCGTGCTTTAGTATTCGTGGCAGTTTACTTGGAGACCTCTATACTAGATGTTATAAGGGCCTACTCATTTTTTTGTTCTGACTTTATTAACGAGATTTTTAGCCCCAGGCTAGTTCATCTCGTAACCAACGGCTTTACTTCCCTTCCGAAGGAAGCAGTCACTATAAATTTTATGTTATAAATGACTATCTCGGGAATGGGATTCGATCACAGGTCCTCGGCGTGAGAGGCTTGTGTTCTAACCACTACTTACACCAGGTCCGTCCCTGGCCTACTCATTACCAATTCAGGGCCCCATCCAAACCTGATATTCCTTGCCCCGATACATTTTAGTTTGTCTAAAATTAAATTTCTAATGCTGCGAGAAATTTTCACCATGATTTCGGGGCCCGGTGCGGACCGCACGCTCCTAGCTGCGCTTTTGAGCTTAGTGTTCTTATGAGCACTTTCACAGTTATAAACTGAGAGCTTACTTTGCCATTTTCGCAATTCGCCGCGGACTTTAATTACCTCGGTACTCGGTTAAGTTAGGGTTTCCTTAATGAAATTAAAGATCTCCTGTCGAAGAACATGTGCTAGAGACTGCGATGCAATTTTTATTAATTACTAGTGGTCCCGGCAAACTTCGTCTTGCCATCAAGTAGGCTGCTAAAACATGTCATGGGACCTGCCATACAAAATGACTTATTAGTACTCTCCCGTTTTACCAATTTTTCCGAAAACTTCCCTAAACTTTGCCATCACACGAACACGTCGGAACCCTTCAAGAAAAAAAAAAGTGAAAGAATTGTGCAAATCGGTTATCCCGTTCTCAAGCCATTTCGTGACATACAAACACCACTCCATTTTTATTTATATAGATTTCATTTTTTGAAGAAAATACTAATGCTTATATTTTAAGCGTTCCAGCGTTAATTTTTATGAGTACGGTGCCACTGCACACTTCCGCATCAATACCTACCTCGATAAAAACAAACATTGAAAAGTTGTAATACAGAAACTTTGCCACAGTACATTTGCTACATTTCCCAACAGCTGGTTCGTTTGACCTGCTTCTCGCAATGCCGTTGGTTGAAACTTTTCCGAAAGTTCGTGGCAAGAAACTCCCGGCTCCAAAATTCACCCACTTGCCTTTTAGCCAGCCCGCAACATTCAGCATTAATGCAGTGGCAAAAATGGCATTTCGCATTTGCGAAAAGAAATCACAGCAAATCCCCTGCCCAGGGTATGTGGGTCCGCCACAGAATAGTACATCACGTATTACAAAACGAAACCAATCGCATGGCATAGATCAGGGTTTCCCAACTGGTGGTTCGCAGACCCATAGGAGGCCGTGACGACTTTTCAGGGGGCGCTAAGACACTTCATATAAGTGAGTTTTTGTAGTATTGTTTGATATATTTGATATTTTATCAATTTTCAATGTACCTCTGTCAATTAGATGTTGAGGTTGTTTTAGCTGAAACATGACAAATGTCCACCCAAACAGCTCCATAAATGTAAGCAGATTTCAATGGCATTTTTAATATAACAGGTAAAATTTGGTTGGAAATCTATTCGAAACCAATTCCAATCTATGTGATATTCAATAATGTTAATTGAAAATTTGAATTATGATAATTTCACGAGATATACTTAGAAAACTTTAAGAATACTTTTGGTTTTCTCAAGTCGATTTGTGGCAAGATCTTTGAAAAAAAAACACATAAGGTGGAATTTACATAGGGTAGATTGCTATACTTATAACACTCCAACTATTGGTGTTAATCACTTCATGTGAACAGGATTTCTGTTTGATTGTTGTGAGATTTTCGAGATATTCCGAAGAAGATCCTTCGTAGTTTTCTGTAAATATGATTGCAGTCAATTGAGTTTGTACCTTATTTTGAGCAAAACCGTTGGGAACCAATGGCATAGGCAGTAGGTATGCATTCTAGTGAACCTAACTATCTGATGCGCGGGCAGTTACTCGTTGAGCTGGCAAATGTAACGAATCCCTCTTGTAACACGGATTTGTTCGCCGAACATGACCTCAATGCAAAGTGCAGTTTGTGCCTCGTCTACTCCCGCATTTACCACCTAGCATAATCGGCATCCACATTGCCAGACCAGCTCGATATGTGACCACAAAGTCATTATGATACGTGATGGTCGGATGTTTTGAGGGTAACTGCTATTTGGGCTGGCGATCGATCGACCCAACCAAGATGAGAGTTGTGAGTTCGTGGAAAAGTTTGATGCCAGGATGGAATGAAAAGCGAACGAAATTTACTGGAAGCCAATGATGAGTTCAATGTATGGTTCTGTTTCGTAATTAGTCGATGCGGTTCTCGTAAACTCGTCAAATTGATTTCGAATTTGATTTCGAATTCAGCTGTTATTAACATTTTATTTAATCTAACTTAACCTATATATATATATATATATATATATATATATATATATATATATATATATATATATATATATATATATATATATATATATATATATATATATATATATATATATATTGCATTAATCGTGACAATAGAAATAGACAATGGCAAAAATCATTACAATCTTCTATTGCCACGATTAATGCGTTATATATTTAGGTTAAGCTAGGTTTAGTAAATTGAAAACGTGTTTTTTTTCTCTTATAAGCAGGTGAAATCAACTCACAGAACAAGATACAAGAAATGAAATGTGATAATGTTTAAAATGATACTAATGAAGAAATTGAAAAAAAAAAACACCACGCTCACGTTTGTATCTCCCGATCGCAAGTGAGAGCGAATTGTTTATGGATGCTGAGTTCTTACGCTCTTGGCATCTAAGTCCGAAAGAGACATGGATTTGCGAAAAGAGATGTGTTCATAGTTAGTACTCGGATTCAGTTTGGCTTTCTATTCCGCAGAATCATAAGGTGTTCTGTAGCTTAGTTGGTTAAAGCGCCGGTCTAGCGTACACGGAGTCGTGAGTTCGAGTCTCACTAGAACGCGTATTTTTTCGCAAAGTCATGTCTCAATTTGTCAAACAAACACACTGTGTCTTCTGATTGCAAGTTTTCAAATACTATGTTTCAGACATACCAGCAAATCTGGTTTATGCCAGTAAAGGGCAAACATTCATTAATGTATCCCGAGTTGCGTCCTCCTGGCGCAGTTGGTCGTAGAGCGTGCGACCGCACTGAGAGCTCAACGCATACTGAATTTCGTGCCGAAAGTGTTCGGCTTATAGGTATGCGGCTGTAGAGCGTAAGAACTCAGCATCCATAAACAATTCGCTCTCACTTGCGATCGGGAGATACAAACGTGAGCGTGGTGAGGGTTTGGCATCTAAGTCCGAAAGAGACATGGATTTGCGAAAAGAGATGTGTTCATAGTTAGTACTCGGATTCAGTTTGGCTTTCTATTCCGCAGAATCATAAGGTGTTCTGTAGCTTAGTTGGTTAAAGCGCCGGTCTAGCGTACACGGAGTCGTGAGTTCGAGTCTCACTAGAACGCGTATTTTTTCGCAAAGTCATGTCTCAATTTGTCAAACAAACACACTGTGTCTTCTGATTGCAAGTTTTCAAATACTATTCTACCGACATTCAAAAGGTTTATATTAAAGCTTTGCTTTTAAATCCCAACGAATGTGGAGGTCAACGAAATCTAAAAGGTTTTTTTTTGCAATTTCTCATCGTAATAGGCTGTTTTTCATCACGCCAATCTGTCATGAAACGGCCTACTTTCCTGCACTGACGAATGCAATGCGGGAATAGTCATTACGCAACTGAAACCAGTGCTGTAATGATTCATTACGCAACGCTTCCTCATTACGTAACTGTTTTGAGTTGCGTCATGAATCATTACACAACAATTTTTCAAAAATTGTAAAATAATGGTGAATGCATTCCAATATAATTTCTAATACCCTGCCGTGGTCTTACAGTATCTTTCCTCTTACTGAAATGGTTAATGTATCCCAAGCGGTTGGTTTTATGTTGAACAATGTGAAACCTAATGCTTGAAACTGTAAGTTACTGTTTTAGAAGTCCACACCAAAAAGTAACAATAAAGTTTATAACCCAGATATTGTAAAATCGTATCGAAATTCCAACCCTTGATAAATAGTAGCAATGTAAAACCACCATTTGTCAAATTGTTTTAGGCGTATAGTTTCGCAATGTACTCACACATTTACATCTCACAGTATATAACTTTTGTTGTCCTGTTCGGCAAACAGTTGCTTTCATTGGTAGTTGTAAGTTGCAAAATATTCGAACACGCTAAAAATGCAGTTACTTCTTAGTGATGAAAAATTATGTTTTTCTGTTTACATTATTTAGCCAAAAAAAATGTACAATACAGACTTTTCATCAAAAACTGCATACAAACTATCCTAAATGTGTTCATTCTCACATGTGTAACTATATCGGCTGAAATGTGCAATGATACAAAAATATTTTTTCTTACTGTGATACTATTTATCATAATTATTTTTAGCGTGCATGGATTGGCGTTGTCATAACATGAAAAAAAAAAAAAGTAAAAAAGTTTTGTCTCTTCGGCGAAGTTTGAAAAGAATTTTTCTCGTTCTGTTTGAGTTGGAAGCAGGAAGCAGGAAGCAGTTAAAATAAACAGGCAGTTAACATAAAGCGTTGGGAAACAGGAACAGCAGCTCCCAGCGCTACTATAGTACGGGGAGAAAACATCCTTGTTGAATCTTCAAGTAAGTTTTGAATATCCATCGAATGAACTTAAATTTGACGATTCCCTTACATTTCAGTTCCTGACAAGTCAGTGTTTCTCCGGTTATTCAGACCCGGATGATGATCGCTTCATTTTCCACTACCAACCATTCTCCACCTGGTTAACTGGACTGCAGCAAGGAAGCAATCATCACATATCGGAAGCTACTCCCGAGGACAAGCAGATGTTGATAATAGTTGCCATGGATTCGATTCGAAAATGGAAGCCCAGTGCCAATGGATCGCACAATTTAGTTTGTCTATCCGGAGCAGGCGTAAGTCATAATGATGTATCCGGAAGGAATGACTCCGATCTGGTATGTATTACCCATGCGAGTCATCACTGCATCGTCGCTAGACTGGCGAGCGGTTTGTAAAACAGGCGGAGTTGAGTGCTTTAAACGTGAGATAAATTATAAATCTGTGTCAACTTGTGTCGCTGACATGTAAACTTTATTTTATAACAATAAATATGAATACTGATTTTACATGACAATTGTGAACATTGTGTTCTTAGATTTATTTTTAAAAAGAAAGAAAATAACGGTTCAGTATATAGTGTTGAAATACCATAATTAACTATAGAACAATTATTCCGCATACAGTATTTAATTTTGATCCGGCTTTATTGTTTAACTGTTTTAAAACTGTTTGCATCACAATCAATCAAGTGAAAAATGGATGGTATATTGACTGTTCGATTAATTATAAACGCAAAAATTTGTTCGGGAAAATTAGCGTTTTTGAATGGTTACATAACTTAACCGCCCATTCCCCACATTGTGATTTGCACAATTACCGTTTCCCAAACTGTGAAAACCGTTCGAGATAGGGTTGGTGTATTGTTATTTTGCATGTTCTATGAAAATATTCAGATATGGTTTCAAATGGGTGTGGATGGTACAGGAAACTGTAGAAGTATGGTTCATAACTATGCGGGTTTTTACAGCACTCGTCGTAATTATCCTACGCGGCAAGCCTCGTGAGATAAATTTACAACTCGTGCTGTAAAAATCACCATTCTGCAACTTGGTCCGTACTACTATTATAAAAATTCCGAAGATTGGTTTTCAGAATTCCAAATATTCACAAAATAATTCGCAGTAATCCCACCGAAATTTCAGAGATTCTTGCAGTAATACGTCTCAGAGATACCCACAGTATTCCAAGAGATTAATAACCGAGAGAATTTCCACCCGAGTTTTTACCAGATTTCTAATATTGCTGAAATATTCCTAGAACGTTTTTCTAAAATTCCAGAAACATCATTAAAAATCCGACATTGGAGTTTCTACAGGAAATCCAGAATTCCAAAGGAAATCTGAGAATCTGAAATGTCAGAATTTACACGTTAAATCGGAATTACTTTATAAATATTTGAGTTGAGCGATTTTCCGAAAGCGGTCGTAGCAGCGTCCTAAACAGTCATTATCTTCCCGGGTTTATTTTGATTTGTAACCGGGAGGACCGGAAAATACCAAATACGTGGAACCTGTTGGTTTTGCTCGTCTTTGGTGAATAAACGGATGCATCCCTTCTTCGAGTAGTCAGCTATTTTCTTGTCAAGTGTATCCGCCAACTGTGGATCCTTCTCCATGCGCCTTAAAAGGGAATGATGTCGGCGTGGAGCCATAGAACAATTATCGGGAAGACGCACGTTGTCGTAGCGCCAAAGTAATCAAACTTCATAACGACCATCCTTGAATTTCGTGAGAGTTCGTAGGAGAATATTGGCGCGTTGATCTTCAGCAGATAGAAGCAAACTCGCTGACTTCATAACTCTGAGTCTGTCCAAGCTGAAGTACTTTTTCATGGCGTGATGCAAGGTTTCATACGACTTGTCGCTACACTGTTGAACATGGAACGCACATTGTACAACGTTGGGCACGCCATCCACACAACCTCCGTACACAGTTCATCTTAATCGAGTCTTCTTTGCAATTGTTTAATTAATTTAACTCTCTCTGCTTTGCAAGACTAAACCACCATACGCGTGTTGTAGGCCTATTAGTATACATAGTTGTGCTGATTGGTAGGAATTGATTGGGAGCCCTCGAAGGTGTGGGTATAGCTGAGACAGTTCCTTTATATCGACTGTTTGATGAGCATGATTGACCGCCCGCAGATGCTACTCCGTTATTGCAAGAACAGCTGTACTTACACAGGGAACCAACAGATGCTACTCAGGATCAGCAGCATCCTCGATGTGTAAGTACTGGTACTCTCATTATTATAACAAACAATAACGGTGCCGGCTGCGTCCGAATGCAGGTCAATTTGGGGATGGGAGGGAAATGTTGACGTGTTACTTGCTTTATGGAAGCCGGGTAGTCCTCTGCAATGCACAGTTTTCTTATGCGCCTTACTTTTTTTTCATACAAACAATCTTATCATGGGGGGAGGGGGGATTGCAAAATCCTGAAAATTGCCTTACGTAATAAATGGACCGCCCCTAACCGGATTCGCGATATTACTCGATAAAATCATTGAACGCCGAACAAGTGTTCGTCGCTCACCCCACAGGAGCAAGCGACAAGATCAAAGGATCAAACACTACTAACGCGATCCACGATACTATTCCACCGTGGTATGCGAACGACGCGTGACATGTTTGATCCTGCCCTTATCACCCGTACCCGCAGGAGCAAGCAACCAGGTCGAAGGATCAAACACTACTCAGCTCCTTCATATCGACTGTTTGATGTGGAAGAAGTAATTCATTAACCGTTTCCACGTCGTTTATGTTGCCTGATTGTAAAGTTCTTCTATTTCTACGTTTACCGTCCTAGAATTCTCCTCGATGCGCTTTTCCCATTAGTTCATCTTAGATCCAGTTCCAAGAACTTCGCCAAACTTTCATCGGGCAAGCTAAGTTCTGAAACATCATTAAAAAAGACATACGTTTCAACATTTTGTTACGACCTTACAGCATCACGGGCAGATGTTGAAAACGAACAGTTGAAGCTTTTGTGCGATAGTATTACATCCGTGGACTCGATTTGCCTCCAGCAAATCGTGGACCATCAGGAATCTAGGTTTGCGGTACGGTACTTGAAACGTCTTGTTGAGGTTTTTGCTGATAGTTGTGGTGCAGTACATGATGCTTGAAGGTTCACCCGTCCTTACCATATTCTTTCGTGTTTCAGTTTCCATTATGACGCCGCAGACATCTACGACACAATCCAAGTTTGTGTACGGTAGCCCAGCGCGCATCACGAGAATGTTCAAGAAACTGCTTGCACTTATCTGCCGCTTTGCAACTACTTCTACATATCGAACACTCACTGTTAGCACGGTCCTTCGGTACATCGACGCTGATGGCACTGCTCGATGTGAAGAGTTTCGATGCTGATAATTCGCTTGCAGATTCTAAGTAAGCATTCGAGAATGCATTCCCGGTTTTCGATTGGCGAGAGTCATTTCGAGTCTGTTCATGATCCGTGACGATTGTAGGCATAACATGTCGTCAGTACAGCCTCAGAAAGATAATGGAACATATGTCAAATAAAATTATTGATAATTTTAGTCAAAAATCGATACAATCTTTTATAGGGCGATATTCAAAACTGAAAAGGCAATAGATAGCTCTTTTTCAGTGGAAGTAAAATCGAAATTCTGAACCAAAGAAAGCACCATGGCAGATGAACTAAACACAAAAAGTTATCTATTCACATTACGCTTGATTTCTAATCACTACTTTTACGATCCAGTTTCCTAATTGCTAGTAATTTAATTTTTTAATTATTTTCCAAATGCTTTCACAGATCTCAACTACCATTCTTCCATGAGCTTGAGTTGGAAGTTTGAGAATTTTGAGAATCCAGCGTAGCGCGATCAGTGAGTGGAATACAATCATCAGTGTCGCTGCTTGGCGGCCAGTGAGAGAAACTGAAAGTTCTAAAGGTTATTGTCTGCACTTTTTGCCGCTGGCGCCAACTGTTCGCGTTTTTTTTTCTTTATTAGTATCATTCCAAACATTACATTCATTTCTTATATTTAGGTGTTCTGTGTTATTAGACAACACTATCATCCTTATTTGGCAAAACAAATTTAAGATTTTATTAACATTTTGTTAACAACATATTACATTTCATTTGCCGTAGTAGTTCATTTGATTTCACCTTCTAATAAGAGAAAAAAAAACATGTTTTCAATTTACTTAACCTAAACATATAACGCATTAATCGTGGCAATAGAAGATTGTAACGATTTTTGCCTGAAATTATTAATTTTTTTATTTGACATTTGTTCCAATGTTTCAACATTGGATATTCTATGTAACTCATTGGTGCTATACCAGGGAGGAAGCTTCAGAAACATTTTCAAAATTTTATTTTGAATTCTCTGCAGAGTTTTCTTTCTGGTATTCCATCAGCTTTTCCATATTGGTACAGCATACAACATGGCTGGCCTGAAAATTTGTTTGAATATCAAAAGTTTATTTCTAAGACAAAGTTTTGAGTTTTTTTTAATGAGGGGATAGAGACATTTTACATATTTGTTACATTTGGCTTGAATGCCTTCAATGTGATTTTTGAAAGTTAAATTCATATCTAGCATGAGTCCTAGATACTTAACTTCATCTGATCAATTTATTGGAACTCATCGTGACAACATGTCTACTTGAAGATTTCAAATAAAGTGCTTTTGGTTTATGTGGGAATATTATTAGTTGAGTTTTGGAAGCACTAGGAGAAATCTTCCATTTTTGCAAGTATGAAGAGAAAAAATGTGTAATCGACTACAGATGACACGCAGACTTCGTCCTTTGACGGAGAGGCATGTGTAAACCGCAAACAAGGATTTTTGACATCCCTGAGGTAACTCAGGTAAGTCAGATGTGAAAATATTGTATAATATTGGTCCCAAAATGCTGCCTTGGGGAACACCAGCTCTCACATGAAGTCTTTCAGACTTGGAGTTCTGATAAATAACTTGAAGTGTACGATTTGACAGATAACTTTGAATTATTCTAACAATGTATGTTGGAAAATTAAAGTTTTTTTTTAATTTAACGATCAAACCTTCATGCTAACTGTTAGCGTTAAATGACGAAATAAAAAGTCGTAACGCTATTGCCACGATTAATTCGCTATATATCTCGATTAAGTTAGGTTAAGGTTATTGAAAGCGTTTTTTTTTATCTTATGAGCAGGTGTTATCAACTCACCTGTAGAAATCAATACTTCTACGGCAAATGATATGCAATATGTTGTAAACAAAATGTTTTTTTTTTTTTCAATTTCTTCATTAGTATCATTTTAAACATTATCACATTTCATTTCTTGTATCTTGTTCTGTGAGTTGATTTCACCTGCTTATAAGAGAAAAAAAACACGTTTTCAATTTACTTAACCTAGCTTAACCTAAATATATAACGCATTAATCGTGGCAATAGAAGATTGTAATGATTTTTGCCATTGTCTATTTCTATTGTCACGATTAATGCAATATATATATATATATATATATATATATATATATATATATATATATATATATATATATATATATATATATATATATATATATATATATAGATATGAATTTAACTTTCAAAAATCACATTGAAGGCATTCAAGCCAAATGTAACAAATATGTAAAATGTCTCTATCCCCTCATTAAAAAAAAACTCAAAACTTTGTCTTAGAAATAAACTTTTGATATTCAAACAAATTTTCAGGCCAGCCATGTTGTATGCTGTACCAATATGGAAAAGCTGATGGAATACCAGAAAGAAAACTCTGCAGAGAATTCAAAATAAAATTTTGAAAATGTTTCTGAAGCTTCCTCCCTGGTATAGCACCAATGAGTTACATAGAATATCCAATGTTGAAACATTGGAACAAATGTCAAATAAAAGAATTAATAATTTCAGGCAAAAATCGTTACAATCTTCTATTGCCACGATTAATGCGTTATATGTTTAGGTTAAGTAAATTGAAAACATGTTTTTTTTTCTCTTATTAGAAGGTGAAATAAAATGAACTACTACGGCAAATGAAATGTAATATGTTGTTAACAAAATGTTAATAAAATCTTAAATTTGTTTTGCCAAATAAGGATGATAGTGTTGTCTAATAACACAGAACACCTAAATATAAGAAATGAATGTAATGTTTGGAATGATACTAATAAAGAAAAAAAAACGCGAACAGTTGGCGCCAGCGGCAAAAAGTGCAGACAATAACCTTTAGAACTTTCAGTTTCTCTCACTGGCCGCCAAGCAGCGACACTGATGATTGTATTCCACTCACTGATCGCGCTACGCTGGATTCTCAAAATTCTCAAACTTCCAACTCAAGCTCATGGAAGAATGGTAGTTGAGATCTGTCAAAGCATTTGGAAAATAATTAAAAAATTAAATTACTAGCAATTAGGAAACTGGATCGTAAAAGTAGTGATTAGAAATCAAGCGTAATGTGAATAGATAACTTTTTGTGTTTAGTTCATCTGCCATGGTGCTTTCTTTGGTTCAGAATTTCGATTTTACTTCCACTGAAAAAGAGCTATCTATTGCCTTTTCAGTTTTGAATATCGCCCTATAAAAGATTGTATCGATTTTTGACTAAAATTATCAATAATTTTATTTGACATATGTTCCATTATCTTTCTGAGGCTGTACTGACGACATGTTATGCCTACAATCGTCACGGATCATGAACAGACTCGAAATGACTCTCGCCAATCGAAAACCGGGAATGCATTCTCGAATGCTTACTTAGAATCTGCAAGCGAATTATCAGCATCGAAACTCTTCACATCGAGCAGTGCCATCAGCGTCGATGTACCGAAGGACCGTGCTAACAGTGAGTGTTCGATATGTAGAAGTAGTTGCAAAGCGGCAGATAAGTGCAAGCAGTTTCTTGAACATTCTCGTGATGCGCGCTGGGCTACCGTACACAAACTTGGATTGTGTCGTAGATGTCTGCGGCGTCATAATGGAAACTGAAACACGAAAGAATATGGTAAGGACGGGTGAACCTTCAAGCATCATGTACTGCACCACAACTATCAGCAAAAACCTCAACAAGACGTTTCAAGTACCGTACCGCAAACCTAGATTCCTGATGGTCCACGATTTGCTGGAGGCAAATCGAGTCCACGGATGTAATACTATCGCACAAAAGCTTCAACTGTTCGTTTTCAACATCTGCCCGTGATGCTGTAAGGTCGTAACAAAATGTTGAAACGTATGTCTTTTTTAATGATGTTTCAGAACTTAGCTTGCCCGATGAAAGTTTGGCGAAGTTCTTGGAACTGGATCTAAGATGAACTAATGGGAAAAGCGCATCGAGGAGAATTCTAGGACGGTAAACGTAGAAATAGAAGAACTTTACAATCAGGCAACATAAACGACGTGGAAACGGTTAATGAATTACTTCTTCCACATCAAACAGTCGATATGAAGGAGCTGAGTAGTGTTTGATCCTTCGACCTGGTTGCTTGCTCCTGCGGGTACGGGTGATAAGGGCAGGATCAAACATGTCACGCGTCGTTCGCATACCACGGTGGAATAGTATCGTGGATCGCGTTAGTAGTGTTTGATCCTTTGATCTTGTCGCTTGCTCCTGTGGGGTGAGCGACGAACACTTGTTCGGCGTTCAATGATTTTATCGAGTAATATCGCGAATCCGGTTAGGGGCGGTCCATTTATTACGTAAGGCAATTTTCAGGATTTTGCAATCCCCCCTCCCCCCATGATAAGATTGTTTGTATGAAAAAAAAGTAAGGCGCATAAGAAAACTGTGCATTGCAGAGGACTACCCGGCTTCCATAAAGCAAGTAACACGTCAACATTTCCCTCCCATCCCCAAATTGACCTGCATTCGGACGCAGCCGGCACCGTTATTGTTTGTTATAATAATGAGAGTACCAGTACTTACACATCGAGGATGCTGCTGATCCTGAGTAGCATCTGTTGGTTCCCTGTGTAAGTACAGCTGTTCTTGCAATAACGGAGTAGCATCTGCGGGCGGTCAATCATGCTCATCAAACAGTCGATATAAAGGAACTGTCTCAGCTATACCCACACCTTCGAGGGCTCCCAATCAATTCCTACCAATCAGCACAACTATGTATACTAATAGGCCTACAACACGCGTATGGTGGTTTAGTCTTGCAAAGCAGAGAGAGTTAAATTAATTAAACAATTGCAAAGAAGACTCGATTAAGATGAACTGTGTACGGAGGTTGTGTGGATGGCGTGCCCAACGTTGTACAATGTGCGTTCCATGTTCAACAGTGTAGCGACAAGTCGTATGAAACCTTGCATCACGCCATGAAAAAGTACTTCAGCTTGGACAGACTCAGAGTTATGAAGTCAGCGAGTTTGCTTCTATCTGCTGAAGATCAACGCGCCAATATTCTCCTACGAACTCTCACGAAATTCAAGGATGGTCGTTATGAAGTTTGATTACTTTGGCGCTACGACAACGTGCGTCTTCCCGATAATTGTTCTATGGCTCCACGCCGACATCATTCCCTTTTAAGGCGCATGGAGAAGGATCCACAGTTGGCGGATACACTTGACAAGAAAATAGCTGACTACTCGAAGAAGGGATGCATCCGTTTATTCACCAAAGACGAGCAAAACCAACAGGTTCCACGTATTTGGTATTTTCCGGTCCTCCCGGTTACAAATCAAAATAAACCCGGGAAGATAATGACTGTTTAGGACGCTGCTACGACCGCTTTCGGAAAATCGCTCAACTCAAATATTTATAAAGTAATTCCGATTTAACGTGTAAATTCTGACATTTCAGATTCTCAGATTTCCTTTGGAATTCTGGATTTCCTGTAGAAACTCCAATGTCGGATTTTTAATGATGTTTCTGGAATTTTAGAAAAACGTTCTAGGAATATTTCAGCAATATTAGAAATCTGGTAAAAACTCGGGTGGAAATTCTCTCGGTTATTAATCTCTTGGAATACTGTGGGTATCTCTGAGACGTATTACTGCAAGAATCTCTGAAATTTCGGTGGGATTACTGCGAATTATTTTGTGAATATTTGGAATTCTGAAAACCAATCTTCGGAATTTTTATAATAGTAGTACGGACCAAGTTGCAGAATGGTGATTTTTACAGCACGAGTTGTAAATTTATCTCACGAGGCTTGCCGCGTAGGATAATTACGACGAGTGCTGTAAAAACCCGCATAGTTATGAACCATACTTCTACAGTTTCCTGTACCATCCACACCCATTTGAAACCATATCTGAATATTTTCATAGAACATGCAAAATAACAATACACCAACCCTATCTCGAACGGTTTTCACAGTTTGGGAAACGGTAATTGTGCAAATCACAATGTGGGGAATGGGCGGTTAAGTTATGTAACCATTCAAAAACGCTAATTTTCCCGAACAAATTTTTGCGTTTATAATTAATCGAACAGTCAATATACCATCCATTTTTCACTTGATTGATTGTGATGCAAACAGTTTTAAAACAGTTAAACAATAAAGCCGGATCAAAATTAAATACTGTATGCGGAATAATTGTTCTATAGTTAATTATGGTATTTCAACACTATATACTGAACCGTTATTTTCTTTCTTTTTAAAAATAAATCTAAGAACACAATGTTCACAATTGTCATGTAAAATCAGTATTCATATTTATTGTTATAAAATAAAGTTTACATGTCAGCGACACAAGTTGACACAGATTTATAATTTATCTCACGTTTAAAGCACTCAACTCCGCCTGTTTTACAAACCGCTCGCCAGTCTAGCGACGATGCAGTGATGACTCGCATGGGTAATACATACCAGATCGGAGTCATTCCTTCCGGATACATCATTATGACTTACGCCTGCTCCGGATAGACAAACTAAATTGTGCGATCCATTGGCACTGGGCTTCCATTTTCGAATCGAATCCATGGCAACTATTATCAACATCTGCTTGTCCTCGGGAGTAGCTTCCGATATGTGATGATTGCTTCCTTGCTGCAGTCCAGTTAACCAGGTGGAGAATGGTTGGTAGTGGAAAATGAAGCGATCATCATCCGGGTCTGAATAACCGGAGAAACACTGACTTGTCAGGAACTGAAATGTAAGGGAATCGTCAAATTTAAGTTCATTCGATGGATATTCAAAACTTACTTGAAGATTCAACAAGGATGTTTTCTCCCCGTACTATAGTAGCGCTGGGAGCTGCTGTTCCTGTTTCCCAACGCTTTATGTTAACTGCCTGTTTATTTTAACTGCTTCCTGCTTCCTGCTTCCAACTCAAACAGAACGAGAAAAATTCTTTTCAAACTTCGCCGAAGAGACAAAACTTTTTTACTTTTTTTTTTTCATGTTATGACAACGCCAATCCATGCACGCTAAAAATAATTATGATAAATAGTATCACAGTAAGAAAAAATATTTTTGTATCATTGCACATTTCAGCCGATATAGTTACACATGTGAGAATGAACACATTTAGGATAGTTTGTATGCAGTTTTTGATGAAAAGTCTGTATTGTACATTTTTTTTGGCTAAATAATGTAAACAGAAAAACATAATTTTTCATCACTAAGAAGTAACTGCATTTTTAGCGTGTTCGAATATTTTGCAACTTACAACTACCAATGAAAGCAACTGTTTGCCGAACAGGACAACAAAAGTTATATACTGTGAGATGTAAATGTGTGAGTACATTGCGAAACTATACGCCTAAAACAATTTGACAAATGGTGGTTTTACATTGCTACTATTTATCAAGGGTTGGAATTTCGATACGATTTTACAATATCTGGGTTATAAACTTTATTGTTACTTTTTGGTGTGGACTTCTAAAACAGTAACTTACAGTTTCAAGCATTAGGTTTCACATTGTTCAACATAAAACCAACCGCTTGGGATACATTAACCATTTCAGTAAGAGGAAAGATACTGTAAGACCACGGCAGGGTATTAGAAATTATATTGGAATGCATTCACCATTATTTTACAATTTTTGAAAAATTGTTGTGTAATGATTCATGACGCAACTCAAAACAGTTACGTAATGAGGAAGCGTTGCGTAATGTATCATTACAGCACTGGTTTCAGTTGCGTAATGACTATTCCCGCATTGCATTCGTCAGTGCAGGAAAGTAGGCCGTTTCATGACAGATTGGCGTGATGAAAAACAGCCTATTACGATGAGAAATTGCAAAAAAAAACCTTTTAGATTTCGTTGACCTCCACATTCGTTGGGATTTAAAAGCAAAGCTTTAATATAAACCTTTTGAATGTCGGTAGAATAGTATTTGAAAACTTGCAATCAGAAGACACAGTGTGTTTGTTTGACAAATTGAGACATGACTTTGCGAAAAAATACGCGTTCTAGTGAGACTCGAACTCACGACTCCGTGTACGCTAGACCGGCGCTTTAACCAACTAAGCTACAGAACACCTTATGATTCTGCGGAATAGAAAGCCAAACTGAATCCGAGTACTAACTATGAACACATCTCTTTTCGCAAATCCATGTCTCTTTCGGACTTAGATGCCAAACCCCCACCACGCTCACGTTTGTATCTCCCGATCGCAAGTGAGAGCGAATTGTTTATGGATGCTGAGTTCTTACGCTCTACAGCCGCATACCTATAAGCCGAACACTTTCGGCACGAAATTCAGTATGCGTTGAGCTCTCAGTGCGGTCGCACGCTCTACGACCAACTGCGCCAGGAGGACGCAACTCGGGATACATTAATGAATGTTTGCCCTTTACTGGCATAAACCAGATTTGCTGGTATGTCTGAAACATAGTATTTGAAAACTTGCAATCAGAAGACACAGTGTGTTTGTTTGACAAATTGAGACATGACTTTGCGAAAAAATACGCGTTCTAGTGAGACTCGAACTCACGACTCCGTGTACGCTAGACCGGCGCTTTAACCAACTAAGCTACAGAACACCTTATGATTCTGCGGAATAGAAAGCCAAACTGAATCCGAGTACTAACTATGAACACATCTCTTTTCGCAAATCCATGTCTCTTTCGGACTTAGATGCCAAGAGCGTAAGAACTCAGCATCCATAAACAATTCGCTCTCACTTGCGATCGGGAGATACAAACGTGAGCGTGGTGGGGGTTTGGCATCTAAGTCCGAAAGAGACATGGATTTTCGAAAAGAGATGTGTTCATAGTTAGTACTCGGATTCAGTTTGGCTTTCTATTCCGCAGAATCATAAGGTGTTCTGTAGCTTAGTTGGTTAAAGCGACGGTCTAGCGTACACGGAGTCGTGAGTTCGAGTCTCACTAGAACGCGTATTTTTTCGCAAAGTCATGTCTCAATTTGTCAAACAAACACACTGTGTCTTCTGATTGCAAGTTTTCAAATACTATGTTTCAGACATACCAGCAAATCTGGTTTATGCCAGTAAAGGGCAAACATTCATTAATGTAATGTCGGTAGAATTTCAATAATTTCTAAGGGAACCTTGTTGTTTTAGGGGAGATCCTCATTGAAATATAACGGAGTCACTACAATTCTCATAAAAATCACATTCTAGAAATTCCAAAGATACTACCAGGAACCCCACCGTATTACCGGGAATATCACAGAAACACTTAGAATTTCCGGAATTTAACATGCTGTTGAGAAAACACACAAAGTGCTTTCGAAGACCGAAAACCACCCAGAAAATTCTTTGATGTACCATCATCATAAAATAATACACATAAAGAGAATACCAGACTAATAGTATGATTGTAATAATTTTAAGCGTCACTCAGAATAGATTTTTCTTAACGTGCAAAATCATTCTGCACTCTGAATGGATTTTTCAAGGTGCAGCATCAGTCACTGCTACCCGCAGTAAAAGCTCATGTTCGAAAGCAGTACGTATTGCATGTTCGGAAAGCTTTTGAATCATACCAAAAATGTAGTAAACTTTGTCGATTTTGTTCTTGAGTAGATGCTACATGTATTAAAGTTCAACGCTTTTTATTCATACCACCCAATATGTTTTAAACGTTAATGCAAAGCGCCACTCACAGGAGTACTCTAGAGCAACATGCGTGAGAACCGACACGACAAGGAGCTTTTGAATTGACAGCGTTGTTCGACGAAAAGCGGAATTCTTAGAATACTTACGTCGATCTTCGACCTTTACGAATTGTTCGCTCACTTCCTCATGTTCTTAAAGTTTCTGCTACAGGAAATTTGGCGCTCTGAAATCCAATGGGAAGATCCGATCCAAGCTATGTCGTATGATAAATGGAGGCAATGACTGCAAGTTCTTCGTCAAGTTGAGCAAGCGCGTATTCCAAGAAGTTTTCGAATCCACACGATTTTTGACGTTGCCAATGATGCGCAATTGCATATATTTGTCGACGCGAGTGAAAATGAGTTCTCATGTGCTGCATATTTCCGGTTCCTCCAGGCTGGCGTTATTGGCACAAGATTGGCCAGAACTTTTTCCAGTTCACTATCAATTCCAATTCCAAGGCTTGTATTTTGGTCTGATTCCCGGGACGTAATATGTTGGATCAACTTCGACCATAGGCGATACCGCCAGTTTGTGGCGTTTAAAGTGAGCGAGATCCTTGAAGCCACTAAAATCAACTATTGGCGCTGTGTACCCACCAAACATAATGTAGCAGACGACGCCACCAAGTGGGTTGGCTGGCCGGGCCTGAGTTCATATAGCAGATGGTTCAGAGGGCTTGATTTACTGTGGAACCCTGAGACAGAATAGCCACAAACTTCTTTCAAAGCTTCTTCAACATCTACAGAGCTCCGTGCAAATCTACTGACCCACTTTGCGGTTCCAGAGCCAATGATGAACGTGTCTGACTACTCGATCTGGAAACAACTTCTCCATGCGACAGCTTTTCTATTCCGGTTTACTGCAAACTGCCAACGAAAGCTACAGACAAATAGCACCCACTTTTGGTTCGCTCACCAGTGAAGAATTTATAAAGGCTGATGCGTATTTGCTGCGCCTTGCGCATGCTGATTCATTTCTTAAAAGGATTTTCATTTTACGACGAGTACAAAGTGGATCGAACGAACCATCAACACCTTTGCATAAGAGTAGCGCTTTGCTCCAGCTATCACCCTTTCTGAATACCCAAGGCGCGGCTACATGCATGGTCAATAGCACAAAAGGTCGAGGAACATAAAAGAAGGGACAAAAGGTCGAAAATCTTTTTTCAAAGAAGGTTATATTTTCCACCAAATAAATCGTTTTCGACCTTTTGTCTTTCGACTTTTTGTCCTTTCGACGCTTGGTCCATAAACCGCAAAAATTAAGCGGCGATTCCAAAGATGCCAAAACGAACGTGCCATTCCGGCGTAGAAACAGTTATCAACGAGTCGGAGATTATGAAAGAATTTGTCAGCACTGAAACGAAATGGGTGTTAAACTCACCTTCGGCCCCGCATATGGGAGGGAGTTGGGAAAGGTTGATTCGTACGGTGAAGAACAACTCGATCAGCCTGTCCCACACCCTACGAGATAAGGAGCTCAAGAACTTCTTGATCGAGAACACCATAAATTTTCGCCCGCTAACTCATGTACCGATCGATACCGATTCCGAACCGGCTTTCAATCCGAACCACTTCTTGCTCGGTTACGCGAACGGTACGCAGCCTCTATCATCAACGACAGTGCGAAAGTACTGAAGCAAGCTTACACCACATCGCAGGTCTAAGCCAGCCAGTTTTGAAAGCGCTGGATACCTGAATATCTTCCGGAGATCACCAGAAGAACAACATGGTTTAGCTCAACAAAGCCTATATCCATCGACGATATTGTGATCATCGTCGATCACCAGTTATCGCGCAACTGTTGGCCAAACGGTAAGATAATCTGGGTCAAACTAGCACAAGATGGTCAAGTTCGATCTGCAACGGTACGTAGGGTGATCAAAGTATTTTGGACAGACCGTTACGCGTATATAATTTGACCATTTACGGCAAAATCAAATGGAAGTGGCCAAATTATATACGCGTAACGCTTTGTCCAAAATACATAAAACATCCTACATCGTGTGGTGTGCATTAAAGAGCTGCGAGCAAGCATCAGTCCTAGACGTAAGACGCGATGGCCTACTACGACGTTGGGGTACTCGGGGGGAGTGTAAGCTGCACCTGTTGGGCAGCACGCACCCTTCGTTAGTTTTGAATGTCAACCAAATAAAACCATCAACGACCCAGGATTAGAGCCACAGTGACAGGTGTCATAAACCGCGAGTAGCAAAATTGAAGAAAGCTGGACAAACATTTGAAAAGGGCTCAAGAGGTCTTGAGCCTTTTTTTGAAAACGTTGCTGTTGAGCCCATTTTAGCCCACCCACGCAAACTAACACCACTACGAAGAAGATTAGTGTTAGCTCTTCCTGATAGCGGTATTGGTGAGTGTGATCGAGTTGAATTGGGCCCCACAGCGTCTTGCAAAGCCATTGTTTACCAATGTCGATGTGCCCTTTTGAAATGTTTGTTTTAAGGACAGATGAATTTATGCAGCATCAGAATGCTCCGCAATTATAGTATCAACATTTAATATTCTACCTAAATGTATTATTCTAATTGTGTAAATCGATATATAACACCAGGTGACCTCTACACCATTGAATTGAAACCTAACATTATTGAAAATAGTTCGTTTAGTACAATAAGCACTCGGGAGCAATAGGTGGCAGTGCGTGCCAAACCTGAATAGTAGAATTCGTGCATTGCAAGTTGATGAGTTCCTATTTTCCCAAGACTAAATATCTAGAATGTATTCTAAATCAACTTTATAAAAAAATCACAGCCGTCTCAGATCACATGACGACATTTGACTTCATAGGACTGACGGATGTATTATTGAAAGGGATTTTAAAAATAAGTGACAAATACGTTGACTAACGATTCCAATGAAAAATCGATGGCACGGGCCTAAACAAGGATCTAAAATTGATTAAAAGGTATAAAAGTACCACAACAAAATACTGTTAAGTACTTTTTTTTTCTGTTCGGAACATAAACCACTGCGACCAATATTTGATCTATTGTAGTATATCCCGTGTCCTTTGTATAGTGCATGTCGTGTTACTTTGTCACTATCGAGAAGTGATAAAGTATTCGTTTTTTTTACAGTTATCATTCCTTACTTGATCACTGGAAAGGATTCTAATTGAAAGGTTCCGCATTTTAAACCCTTCGAAGGGTGTGGTGGGTACACTCTCCGCAGGCGCGCCCCTTTATCAGTCAAAATCGGATCCCTTGATAAAGTCGGGAAGTGACACCGATATTGTCCATGCATCAGAATCCTAGTCCTTACTTCTTCAAACTAGAGAACAATAAATAAAAGATTAGAAAACAACTTGTTGATTTCGACTCATTTTTATCCTTGTCTTAAGGTCATTCTCGGCTACTGGAAAACCGAGACTTGTCACTTTTAACAAGGTTTAAAATGTAACAAGGACTAATAGTGTTCCTTTGATTACTATAGCATCCTGTTCTCTTCATTTGAAGCAGTCAGGACTAGGTTTCATTGATAGATCTTTATCCCATAACGCACCACGAAAAGGTGATCTACCCGCGTTATGGGTAATACTGTTAAGTACTGGAAAGTACTATTTTTTAGTATCAAAACTTCCACCAACAGAAAGAAACTGTGTACGTATAGCACGAGAGTACAATCCGCTGTGAGTTTATCTACGCTGACGTAGCACAACTTCAATATCGAAAAATAAATATCACACTGATTTGCTCAGATTATGTGCATCTTTTAATGTTTAATCTTCTCTTTCACAAGCGTGTAAGGATTAAGACACGCTTATTTACTTCGAAGATTCATTACAGCATGACCAAATGCGATGTAACAGTCTCTCATTAAAAATCCTTTCTCTAACAAGGTCGACCTTTCTGCATAAAAGGCAACTCCTTTCACCTCCGTACCCCGGTCCCAGGTAAGAAGTGAAACATCAACGTAATTTGTTTCAAAAATTTAAAAGCTCCATCAATAACCCGCCCCATCATCCCAGCCGGTAACCATTTTTCTTGAATAATAAAAAGGCAACCTCGACGACATTGACGACGATGACTGCTCACTCGCACCTTTTCCTTGGAGGGGCGGCCGGTGAAGACGCAGAGTCAATGGGTACATGTTATTCATCCTTTATTATACCGTAACAAGGTTTTCTCCTTCATTATCGTCATTTTCCGTATCACTGCCAGCAGCCCAGTCATGGTTCCTGGCATTACGCGCCGCACAGAGGGGTAACTAGAACAGGATCGTGGCCATAATTTCAAGTTTGGAGATTTGCGATCTCACTATATGTTTTAGGTTAACTAAAAGTATGCCGCATGTTGTGGATTTCCGGTCTGCCTCTTTCAACGCCCACACTTCGTACCCGTAGAGAGCCAACGGAAGAATCAATGTTTTATATAGGGAGAATTTTGTTTCCGTTTGCCAGTTGTGGGACCTTAGCTACATATAATGCCCTATTCGCAACCACGTGCCACAAGATAAAACAAACTCTTCAGAAACTTCAAACACATCCCCATTAGACCACTACCTCAGCACCAACACAACTAGGTCTACCTCTATCTGTACCTGCAATCATGTACATCGTTTTAGTAGATTTAATGGACAGGACTATCCTTGCTATCTCCCTCTTCACAGACAGGTAGATCTCCTCCTTCCAGCGACATTATTCATGTCTGTCAATCTCTAGCACTCTTCATCAAACTAGTCGTTTCGTCTTAGTCATAGACCAGTACCAATTACTTCCCGCGCCGTTGTTGTCACAGTTTCGTGGATAGGGCCTCACAGGCTGTCGACATCTCCAGAAACTTTGATTCTGCCCAACTGTTCGTAAAGCTGCTGAGGTACTGTGCAGCTACCCCATCAGTCGACAAGCGTTGGATATAGAAGCGCTGCGTTTTTTAGTTATGTAACCCGTGACACTGGATAACCGCGCCCAAGGTTTAGCTACAACCGGATGATGATCCGAGTCGATATTAGGGCCTCGAAAGGTCCTGATATCCATGGCATCATGCGAAGTGTCGCCTATCAATCAGTACCTTGTCCATTTGTGAAATTGACTAACGGTTCAACATTAATCCTAATTGTGCTATAACCGGTTTTTAGTCAATATCAGGACATAAGAAGATCATTCAGTGCAAACAAAAATTTGACCGCGATTGGCCCAAATTACTCCTGCGTGTGCCGTGCCGTTTCTTCCATAGATAGAGATATAGCCAGCTACTTCGAACGAGAGTAGAGTATGTAAACGACAGGTACGTTCCGCCGCGTCGACACGTGTATCTCTCTCCCCATTCTGGGAAGGTTTCTTCGCTGTTTTCCACCTCCTCAATTCTCACTCACTCACGCTCAATCGCATTTCCTCAGCATCGCTTCTGCTGGCCGAACAAGTCAACTTCAACTTTGGAAAAACAAGAACTGAACGGCTTTCAAGGAATTGTGGAAAATGATAAAAAGCACTGCAAAAGCGCCGAGGGCCTATCGATGGATCACTTTAATCGATACTTGGAGTTTTCTTTTATTTATGAACGAGACTAGTTGAAATTTTAGAAAATTCATCAATTTTATGTACAAATCTCGCAATTATCGGGTATGTGCCGCTGCAAAAGGCCGTCTGTTATTCTATTTGCGCATTAAATATAAAATATTGTTTTTCTATATAAGCGTAAAAACCTGTCCGACAACACTAAATGCGTTTTCGATTTTAAACCTCGGTCAGAGGTGACTCAACTCGTAATAAACAAACGAAAACGAAAACAAGTTCGAGTCAAAACGACTGTCAGTGCGCCTCGCAGCTTCGTGCTGTGCGTATATAACTATTTTCTGTTGTTCCCCCATCAGTAAACTTTTTGAAAAGGTCGTTTTGAACAGAATGATGATTCAAATCAACGAAAATTCAATTTTTAGCAATGAACAGTTCGGATTCCGTCATGGACATTCGACCACTCATCAACTTTTTCGTGTAACAAATTTGATCCGTTCCAACAAATCTGAAGGATATTCTACAGTGTTTGACATGAAGGTTTGATTGTAAAATTAAAAACATTATTTTCCAACATACATTGTTAGAATATTGCAATGTTATCTGTGAAATCGTACACTTCAGGTTATTTATCAGAACTCCAGGTCTGAAAGACTTCCTGTAAGAGCTGATGTTCCTCAAGGCAGAATTTTGGGACCAATATTAAACAATATTTTTGCATCTGACTTACCTGAGTTACCTCAAGGATGTCAAAAATCACTGTTTGCGAATGACACAGGCCTCTCCGCCAAAAGACGAAGTCTGCGTGTCATCTGTAGTCGATTGCAAAAAAGCTTGGATATTTTTCTTCATTATTGTAAAAATGGTAGATTTCTCTTAATGCTTCCAAAACTCAACTAAATATTCCCAGATAAACCAAAAGCTCTTTATTTGAAACCATCAAGTAGACATGTTGTCACGATGAGAGGGGTTTCAATAAATTGATCAGATGAAGAAGTATCTAGGACTCATGCTAGATAAAAATTTAACTTTTAAAAATTGCATTGAGGTTGAATGCCCTCAAATGTAACAAATATGCAAAATGTCTCTATCCCCTTATTAATAGAAAATCAGAACTTTGTCTTAATAACAAGCATTTGATCTTCAAAGAAATGTTCAAGCCAGCCATGTTGTATGCTATACCAATATGGACTAGCTGTTGTAATATCAGGAAGAAAGCTTTGCAGAGAATTCAAAATGAAATTTTGAAAATGATTCTGAAGCTTCCTCCCTGGTATAGCACCAATGAGTTACATAGAATATCCAATGTTGAAACATTAGAACAAATGTCAAAAAAAATAATTAATACTTTCAGGCAAAAATCGTTACAATCTTCTATTGTCACGCGTAATGCGTTACGTATTTAGGTTAAGTTAGGTTAAGTAAATTGAAAACGTGCTTTTTTTCTCTTATAAGCAGGTGAACACCTAGATATAAAAAATGAATGTAATGTTTGGAATGATACTAATAAAAAAAAAAAAAAAAACTATTTTCTGCTCTCGGAAGTTTTTAAAACTACATAGAATAGTAGGGGGGCTGGGGGCAAGAAGGACACCTTAAGATATATAGGTTCAAATCATGGTTGATTAGCACAATTTTTGAAGATTATTCCAGTGTAGGGGCAAGCTCACCTCTTGTTCTAAATGATGTTATCGATAGATTTCAAAAATATAAGAATTACATGATGATTTGAGATTTTTGAAAATGTCCCTTCTTATGAGGTTTTTCAACGAGGCACGGGGCAAGAGTGCCACTCGTATGGGGCAAGAAAACCACCAGAGCAAAACGCCACAAATTTTGTAAATTATTATTTCCCCACCTAAACGATAAATTCCAGAGTAAATGAAGATAAAAACTGAGGGATAAAAGTTGACTTATAGTTAAAAAGTAATTTTTCGAAATTAATTTAGTTCTCATCTTATTTGACTGTAACAATAATAGTAAAAAATTTCTGAAACCATTTTGAATGTCCAAGATGGTTTATTTTGATTTCATTTAGTAGGAAGCATTGAGTTAATGTAATAATAAACAAGAAAAATAAAAGTTCATGTGATTTTATATGAGAAAATTGCGGTGTCCCTCTTGCCCCATAAGACATACTGTTTTTATATATGTTAAACTTAATGTCAAAAGAACTTTTTCGAAAAAAAATTCCTCACAGCTATATTAAACAATTGAAAATCATCAATACTGTGCGGAAAAACAAATATGTTTTGTATTTATTGGGAGTCAAACCTTGTTTTCCAGTCTTACATTCTTATAATATTTCGCATTTTTTGCGTTGGTTAGTTAAATACATTTTTCTAATTTTTTGTACTAAACATTTTTAACTGTAATATTTACACAACCCTCAATTAGTACTCAATTTATTCTTATCCTGCGTTAAACATCAAAAAATTGATTTGAACTACGTGAAATTAGAGGTAACACTTTTGCCCCGGGTGTCCTTCTTGCCCCATGTCCCCCTACTTCTCAGTGCTACAAAAAAAGTACTACTTTTTTCTACTTATTGATCTCTTTTCGATTCTTGTTTGGGGTCGAGCCTTAGACTTTTCGTTGGACCCGTTAGCAAAAGCTAGCGGTGTTTAATCTTTCGTGGGCACCGTCTTGGAAAAAAAACTCTTAGAAGGTCTCTTCTCCTTACGTTTGTTCACTACACATGGTTGCAACCACAAACAAAAGGAAGGTTGCAGCTCTGAATTCACAACTTCCTTCCAAAATAGTGGGTTTGAATACAGCTATTAAATATGACAAATATGGAACTATGGACGTTTCTCCGGAAGGCATGCTTTCTTCCAAGGGTGAAATTGTTAATGTTGGTAGTTGCATCGCAATGAGCAAGTAAACGCTTTAGACAAATTTTCCAAACATCAAATTGAAACAGTCTCCAGCCCCAGGCTCTTTGATTCAAGTGAGGAAACAAAGAGTGCAGCCAATCGTGATAAGTTGTTCCGAATTTGGAGGATTTAGGCGAGAGATTTTGAATTTTCTTCCGTCAGATAACCGATCGAAATTTAAATTTCAAATGGATTTACCCTAAAAAAAACTCCTATGCCAATATTGTCGCAGGTAGCTTCAATTCCTCATCTTTATATTGTCTTCCTACGGCTTACCGTTGTAATCATTGCAAATCAAAAGGAAATAGCCCTGACGCCGCAGGCTACTTCTATTCCGTCTCTTCTTCAACGGAAAATCCCAACAGAAAATTATCAGAAAATGCACCTCCATGTCTCCCTCTGATTTCCATTTTCCAACTGACAATAGAATCAAATCATTGATGTAATCTGGCTGAAACAGTCCAAGTTGGTGTAAAATTTACCAATTTAATAATTCGTTAAGCAATTCCAATGACAGAATTTTTTTGATGAGTGCTCTACATGCTGTTTCTCAATTCAATATCCTGATAGCCCCACTTGTTTTTCAGTGGCGTACCTAGGATTTTTTTCTGGAGCGGGCCTAGGGGTAGCCTAGCAAATACTTGGTTTTAAGAAGTAATATCGTTCGCAATAATCGAGATTTTCACTTATTTCGTAGTTTTAAAACGATTTGTATTAAATTAATTAACTCATTACGCGTGGTAAAGATGGACAAATTATGGGGAAATTATGAAAATAATCCACGTGCTCGGCTGAGATTTGAACCCAGGACTCTTGTATGCTAGACGAGCGCTTTACCAACTAAGCTACTGAGCCACTTGGTGACCCAATAACTCAGTTGGTTACAAGTTTAGAATTCAAATCCCCCCCGATTTGTATTGATTTTTTTATTTGTTTTTTTTTTTTGTCTCATTTCACGGCACATCGGTGATACTTGTAAATTTCAATTTTTGCTACAGAAATGATTCATCCTTTCCCTTTTTGTAATCCAGACAAAAATCCTTCAAGAATTCCTGCAAAAAAACATTCACAAAGAATGTTCCACAATTTTTTTCTGGTTCAACCACGTGCTTTGCAGAGATACCTCTGAGAATTCTTACGGTAATTTATTCATGAAGTATTTCCGTACTTTTCAGTGCTTTCTTAAAAAAATCTTTTACCAGTTTTCACTGAGTTCGTTCTGGGATTCCCACGGAAAATTTCTCGAAGAATCTCTATCGAATTGCTTAAAATATCTTTTGAAGAATTCCACCAAAGAATGCTTTAGAAATTATTTAAATCATTTCTCCTGGAAAGTCCGCTACGTACTTATTACATATCAATTCTAATTGTTTAGTTCGAAATATTCTCCAGTTGATCATTAATAATTTGTTCAGAATTTTCAGGATCTACTTAGGATTTCTCCAAAAAATAGTACAAAACATTCTAGGAGTCTCACCTAGAATGTTTTCAAGATCACCAAGCCAGGATTCATTCTCTGAATTGTTCAGATAGCTCGTCAACAATTTTTCCAACTTTGCTTTTGAAGTTATATTTTCTTTCTCTACTTTATTGTTTAAAAAATCGCAGCAAAATATTCCAAACTTACGTCTTTTGCCTTATTCTTACATGTGTTACTCTAAGTATTCCTCGTAATATTTCACAAGCGTTTCATGAACAATTAAAAGAATTCAATTGGGAAAATGTTATTCATGATTTCTCGAAGAAGTTTCTCGCTGAACTATATGATTTTTTCACGGATAACTATTTTACAGATTTGTCTAAAACCAAGAATCAAGAAATGCGGGATTCCTTCAAATAAAAGAAATGTTTAAAAATGTTCAAATCTATCATTCCTATAAAGATCCAAGTGGAGTACTGTTGGCGAAACCACTAGGCAGTTTTCTATCCCGTTGAAGTGTACCGTTTTTTATTCATATTACGGACACTTAAGACCTTAGAGAAGTATAACTTGCAAAGAAGCATGTAAAATAAATCACTCCGTATGATTTCCCGCGTTATCGAACCTTCAAACTCCTTAACTTTCGAATGGTGAGTGAAGATTTTGATTCCATAACATAAATAATTTTAAATAAATACTTAAATGTGGACTTTACATGATTCCTATTCCGGACGCTTCCTTACTTTTGCCTCAGATTCTGGACACTTCGATTCGAATTCCAGACAGGTTCAAACAAATCATAACATAGAACAGTCAAATCGTCAAATGAAATCGTTAAACCACTAGAGAGACGCCTATGTTGGTTCTCCAATGTTGGGCCATGATCCTACTATGGTGTTAGCAGCTTTCGCTGCCTTTTCGCAGGCATCGTTCCGTAACGTTATGACGTAAACATTGTTCGCATCTAGCTTTTTCGCTTGGAGCAATAATTCATTTTATACATGTTAAATTTACCTGTTTCCGCTGTGTTATATATCGCGGTTTTAGTGTTTCGTACAGTGCATCTCCTAGTAGTGAATGATTTTACGTAACCACAGAAAACGATTGAGAATTTTTAGTTTTGATTTTCTACATCCCGCGGTGCAATACAATTTGCTTTGTTTTTGTTTGTGTTCTCATTGCACTTCGTCAAGGCAACCGTACTTCGTGACCGTAGCGTACACTGCTAAAAAGGACTCGCGGAGTGGCATAGTTTTCGATGCGTGGTGGTCTTGACCAAACAATTTCAAGCGTAACAGTTGAAAAGTGCTTCGCAAGCAATATGTCACTTGTTTGCTGTTCCTGCGCCGGTGATATCGGAGAAATTCAAGTCGAGTGCCAAGGCTTTTGCAAAAGCGATTTTTCATCCTCGATCTGTGGAGTGGCTGCCGAAGTTTTCGAACAGGTTATGAGAAATAATCAATTGTTTTGGTTCTGCCCGTCGTGTACAGCACTTATGAAAGATATGCGCTCCGTTAACACTGCACGTGCCGCTTATGAGGTGGGCCAAGGACATGCGCTCAACTCCCATAGCGACATTATGGCGAACCCTAAAAACCGAAATTATGGATGAATTGAAGGCCGAAATTCGAAATAATTTTGCTAAGCTGGTTAACTCGAATTCGTTTACCCCAAAGTCCTCCAGACGTGTTGGCATTGACCCAAAGTTCACCAGGAGCAGGAGGCTATTTAGCACGGCCGCCAATCCAATCCCGAATAACCAGCCGCCTCTATTACTTGGAACTGGCAGCACACCCTCTCCGTCAATTGAAATCGCTACCGTTCCGCCGCCTCAACCGAAATTCTGGTTATATCTATCTCGGATCGCAAAGGATGTATCAGTTGACCAAATACGTGCTTTAGCAAAAAAACGCCTCGGTTCTGATGACGTGCAAGTTGTTCGGCTTGTGGCTAGAGGAAGGAACATAGATACAATGTCCTTTATCTCGTTCAAAATTGGCGTGAAACTTGGATTTGAAACCTAAGGCTTTGTCCACTTCAAACGTGGCCAAAAGGAATTGTCTACAGGGAATTCACCGACAACAATAAAAACGAAAATTTTTGGCGTCCGGAACCTGTGGCTGCAACCGACGATCCACTGAGCTTCGCATCAGAAGAAGAAGTGGTTTTAATGGAGTAAAAGATAACGAGTATAATTTCCTGTTTCATCCCGGGACGCACACTTGCCCCCAGCTTTGAGGAAGCTCCTATTCCTTTCACCGCAGTCGAGCCCCTCCTGCCAGCGACCAGCAGTCGTCCCGGTCCTGCGAGTGAACTGGAAGATGGGGTCTTCCGAAATCCACCCTCAGGCAAGTATCTTTACCTTTTGAGAACTCGCCCGCCTGTACCATTCGTCGCTTTCAGCCCATCTTCATCAAGCCAAATGTCATCATTCCATCAACCAACGTCTCATAACCGGACACCGGGACGCAGATTTGCCGCAAGCCTTAAGGAAGCCTCTATTCCACTCACCGCAGTCGAGCCTCTCCCGCCAGCGACCAGCAGCCGTCCCGGTCCTGCGTGTGAACTGGAAGATGAGGTCTTCCGAAACCCAATCTCAGGCAAGTACGCTGATATTTTGAGCACTTCTCCCGCTGTACCATACGGCGCTTCCAGCACTACGTCACCAATACGAGTTTATTCGACATCTTCATTTTGGAATCCGGGACGCATTCTTGCCGCCAGTCTTAAGGAAGCCTCTAATCCTCTCACCGGCAGTCGAGCCCCTCCCGCCAGCGACCAGCAGTCGTCCCGGTCCTGCGTGTGAAAGGGAAACGAGGTCTTCCGAAATCCTGCTGCAGGCAAGTACATCAACATTTTAAGACTTCTTCCGCTGTACCATACGTTGATTCCAGCCTACCGTCGAATATCCAAGCTTCTTCGACATCATCAAATCGGACTCCGGGACGCATCTTGCCGCAAGTCGTAGGAAGCCTCTATTCCTCTCACCGCAGTCGAGCCCCTCCCGCCAGCGACCAGCAGTCGTCCGGCCCTGCGTGTGAACAGGGAAACGAGGTCTTCCGAAATCTGTCTACAGGCAAGTACGATCTTATCCCTAGAACTTCCCCGCCGTTATCGCTCGTTTGTTTCCAGAAGCCGCATTCCGAAGGATGCACTCACTAACTCGCGGCCTGTATGATCAATGGAGGATTCAGAAGGCGATTCTCGTTAGCGCAAGCAGGCCCCTCACGGAATGCTACGTGGCTCTCGATTCCGATGCCGATACCGGAACGCACCGATACCAGCTCAATGGAAGCCTCTTATCCTACCACCGTCGAGAAAACTGGGTCATCGATCTGCAGACGTCCTAGTCTTGGGTGCGGAGTCGAAGACGGGGTCTTCCAAGCCGCCACAATCGGGGAATGCCTCATCCAACGCGCGTGACGAATCGCTTTATTTCCAACACCCATCATTGCCTGACAGTCGGTCCCTCTGCGTTACTACTCAAAACGTCAGAGGTCTACGTACTAAGACACACGATTGTTAAAATTGCGGTTGTCATGTGTGACTACGACATTGTTGTTCTCACAGAAACGTGGCTTCGGCCTGATATAAGTAACTCGGAACTGTCATCTGATTACACAATCTTTCGTTTGTGACCGCAATAAGACTACAAGCAATTTATCAAGAGGTGTGGGTGGCTTGTCGCAGTCAAAGGCGATTTTGCAGTGACAGAAGTGTCCATTGTCCGATTGTGCTGCCTTGAGCAAGTGGCAGTATGTGTGAAGCTTCCTAACCAAAAGTTGAATATCTTCGAATTTACCTCCGTCCAAATTCCAAACCAAGTTTTGTATTCTACTCATTCTGCTGCCGTTCAGCGCGTATCCGACTCAACGTCAAACAACGATGTGATCTTGGTGTTTGGTGACTACAATCTTCCTCATCTACAGTGGAGCTTTGATGAAGATGTAAATGGTTACCTACCTACAAATGCGTCCAGCGAACAAGAAGTTTCTTTGACAGAATCAATCATGGCCTGTGGGCTGTTGCAGATTAACTCCTTCACAACCGGAGTCATCGAATTCTTGATTTAGTTTTTACAAACTTCTCGGACATATCCGAATTATCGCAGCCAGTTTTACCGCTGCTGCCAATTGATGACCATCATCCCGCCGCTTGTTTTACAATTGATGTTTGCTTTTCCGCACCCAGTCAGCTTGACCCAGACCCGAATATCTTGGGCCTCGATTTCCGACGATGTAACTTTTCCTCGCTCAATAACTTACTGGATTCGGTTGATTGGGATAATCAACTACTTGGACACTCCGTTGATGAAAGTGTCGGCTTGTTTTACGACAAAATGTACGAAATACTCCGCTCAGTCATCCCTCGTCGCCGATGCGTTAATCTTGGTGTTGATAGAAAACCGTGGGTGGAATCCAGAATTGAGAAACATGCGCAACAGACTGAGAAAAGTTCGTAAACGATATTTGCTAGCAAAACGGTTGAAAACAGGAATCTGCTTTGCCTAGTGGAATCCTCTTATAATGAGCTTATCGATATGAGCTATCGCAGGTATCTTGAGAATTTGCAGCTTACCGCCAAAAAACAACCCCTCTAAGTTCTGGAAGCATATGAAGGCACAAAAAGCAAGCCATGGTATCCCGAACAATGTTACTTACGGGGACATTAATGCCACCACACATGTTGAAGCCGCTGAACTATTTGCGAAATTTTTCCAAAGCGTGTACAGTGCCACATCGCTCGTGTCTACCCGGGATGCTTCCAAACGTACGAACTCACAACATCATATCCCGCCTTTCCAGTTTTCTCAATCAAGAAGTATTGAATGCCCTACTTAGCTTAGATACAACAAAAGGTGCTGGGTAGATGGCTTGACTCCCCATCTGTTGAAAAGCTGTGCTTCGTCTTTGGTTGCACCCGTTGACCTTACTCTTCAATCGATCACTCAATGAGAACACGTTTCCTCAATTATGGAAAATTGCTACAATGGTTCCGGTTTACAAAATCTGGCAGCATTCGTCTTGTGGAAAACTACCGAGGAATCTCAATTCTCTGCTGCCGCGGAAAAATGCTGGATTCTATGGTACATAAAGTTGGTAATGTCTGCATCAATTATCGATTATTTCTCAGTACCAACATGGATTCATTCCTCACCGCTTCGACAACTTCCAACCTCTTATGTTATGCAGCCCACAGACGCTCAGACGGTTTTGACCAACATTGACTCCGCCCCAAGTTAGTCAAACCGATTTATGGTTGCTGCAACCGTTTGACTGACTGTCAAAGTGTGTTGCAGCAACACCATATTTCTTCGCATGTTTTGAATGCTCTCGACAAGCCTAGTGAATATGTGATGGTTATTTTTTCGATTTCTGTGGCTGGGGGGGGTGAATAATTCCTATGGCTATAATCGTTGTGAGCAGAGCAGAACTTTCAGAATTTAAATAACGGAAGAAATGGATATTGAGGAGGAATTACAATTACAATTCGCACGAAGTATTCCGTCAGAACTCTAAAATTATGAGGGATCTCTATCGGGGATTATTCTGAGCAGGTCATCGATATGAGAATGACTAGGGTAATTTTCTTCAAAGTTTGTATCCGGAGTCTTTAGCGGTTTTCTCTAGTTATTCTACTTTGAAGTCTTTCCAGAACCATTGATTATACTAGGGATTCCACCAGAAAGTCTTCCTGGGATTCTACCAGGAATTTCATCAACAATTCCTCTAGAAATTTATCCACAGATTACACAGAAATTTCCTCCGAGGAAAATTCTTCAGGCTGGCTTTCTTCCAGAGGTTTCCTTCAAATATTCCTCTGCTAATTATTCAGGGCTTCCTCTACTGATTCCTTCAAAGAGTCAAAAAAATCCTCAAGTGATTTCTTCAGTAATTTTTCAGAGTTTACTTTCAAGGCTGACTTCAAGAATTCTTCGGGAGATTGCTATCACAATTTTTCAAAGATTCCTTATTTCCTTCTAAAAGTTATATCATATTCAGGATTCACATAACGAATTATTTCAGATACTTCTCAATAAATTTATAACCAGAAATTCCCATAAGGATTTCACCAGAACTTTTTCAGGGCTTCTCCTAGACTCCTCCTTAAATTCAAACAAAAGGAATTGTCTTCAGCGATTCTTTCTTGTAATTTTCTCAGCAGAGTCCTCCAGAGAATTTACCCAAAAACTTCCGGAGGATTTATTCATTCATTGCTTCCTTCAAGGAATTCTCCAAAATATCCTCCACAGATGTATTTGAGAATTCCTCCATCGAAACTTCAAGAAAGTCTATACAGATTATATAAGGATTTTTTTCCTGCGCTTTTACTAGGAATTCCTCTAGATTTTTTATAGAGATTGCTCAAGAAATTATTACAGGAATTCCATCAATAATTCCACCAGGAATTTCTCCTACGCATCAAAACCTTTCCCTAGGGAATACCTCCAAAACATCCTTCAGTGATTAACCCAAACATTCTTCCAGAGATTCCTACGTGATTTTCGCTAGAAATTCTTCAAAAACTCCTACAGAAATACATGTAGAGATTCGCTTCAGGAACCTTTACAGTGATTCCACCCAAAATTTCTCCAAGGATTCATTAAGGAATTTCTCTTGAGATTCCACCAGGAAGCTTTCGGGAATTCAGCAAGAAATACTGCAAAAAAATTTCACACACGGGATTTCACCAGGAATTTCTTTAGAAATTCCGCTTGCAATTTTTCGAGAGGTTCCCCCAGGTTACTTTGAGGGGATTCTTCTAGGGAATCTTCAATAAATTATTTTATGAATTCTTCCAGTGTTTCCTTAAAAGATTTTTCTTTGTATCCCTTAAGGGAACCTACGAGGCATTCTACCTCGAATTTTTGAAGGAATTACTTCAAGAATCTACCGGATATTTTTCCGAGGATTCCTAAAGGAATTTATCCATCAATTCCTTCCAGTATATCTTGGAGGATTTTTTCCAAAGAATCCACCAGGAATTGCCTTAGAGAGAATTCAACTTGAAGTTCAATTCTTCGTGCAATTGCTGGTCGATTCTATCGCGGTTTTCCAGAAAAAAATAGTCATTTGAACTTGTGTTTTTTTTATTGATACCCTGGAGGAATTCTGATAATCCTGAATAATTCGAAAAAGGAAAATCCTAGTCAAATCATTCAAGTATTTTCTGGTAGAACTTCTGGCGAAGCTGTATTAGATTTTTCTGGTAAAGAATTTCTAGCGAAACTCTATTGATATTCTTAACCCTGGAAGAACTCATGGCGAAATTTCTTAAAAAACACCATTTCGGAAGAAATAGTTAGATAAAATACTGGTGAAATCTCTGAAGGAACCGAAGGATTTTTTCCAGAATGTTTTGGAAGAACTTTCAGAAGATTTGCTTGAATTTCCGGTGAAATCAACGGAAAATATTGGTGAAGCTTCTAAAAGAATTTTTAATGGAATCCCTATGAGAATTTCAGCTCATTCCTTGAAGATTTTCCTGATGGAAATCATGGAGAATTATCAGGGCGAATTTCAGATCCAATCCATGGATGAACCTCTGGTGGAATCCAAAATTCCTGGAGGGTTTTTAGTAGGAATCCCTAGAGGAAATCCTAGCGAAATTTCGAAGCAATTCCTGTTGGATTCAATGAACGAATTCTCAGAGGAATCGCTGAAGGAATTCCTTTTTTGAATCCTAGGAGGAACTCCTCACAGAGTCACTTGAGGACATACTGATGGATTCCCTTATTACTTGTGAAATATTTATAAGAAATTTTTGGTAAAATTTTTGAATTAATTTCTGAAAACCTCCAAGAATCTCTGAAGATATTTGTAAGAAATTCCTTGAGAAATTTCCGATGGAATCTGTAGAGTTATTCCGGTGATAAAATCTTGAGACAATTCCGGAAAAATCTTCGGAGGAATTCCTGATAACCTTTGAGTATCCTTGGAGATATTTATTCCTTGAAGAATTTTCGGAGGCATCCCATCCGAGTGATTAGAGTCCGCGGCTACAAAGCAACACCATGCTGAAGGTGTCTGGGTTCGATTCCCGGTCGGTCCAGGATCTTTTCCTAAAGAAAATTTCCTTGACTTCTCTGGGCATAGAGTATAATCGTACCTGCCACATGATATACGAATGCGAAAATGGCAACTTTGGCAAAGAAAGCTCTTAGTTAATAACTGTGGAAGTGCTCATAAGAACAGTAAGCTGAGAAGCCGGCTCTGTCCCAGTGGGGACGTTAATGCCAAGAAGAAGAAGAATTATTGCAGGAACTCCAGATGAAATCATATAAGGAACTCCTGATGAAATCCCTTGAAGAATTCCCTATGGAATCACTATAGGAACTCCTGATGAAATCCCTGGAGGAATTCCTGATATAATTCCTGCTGGAACTCCTGATGTCTAGAGAAATTCCTTATGATATCCCTAGAAGATCCTGATGTTAGTCGTTGGTGACCTCCTGATATAAACTCTGGAGGAACTCCTAATAGTATCTCGGAAGAAATGCTAGCTGTAATCTCTGAAGGAACTCTTGATGGAATTCCTGGATGAACTCGTGATGAAATCCTCAGAAGAACTCTAATGGTAGCCCTAAAGGAACTCCTAACAGACTCCCTATTGGAATTCCTGATAGAATCCCTAGAGGAACTCTTGATGGAATCCTTGGAGGAATCAGTGGCGAATCGTAACCTCATTTTCTACCTGTTCTATGATTCTAAAAATTACTATTTCGACAAATTTAGAATATAAATCAAAAAGTAATCAAAGAGTAAATTATTGAAATCGTCCTTTCTAATAAATCTCTGCTCATTGCATGCAAATTTGTTGCTGAATTCTAGAATTTATATTAGTGGGACAGGTAGATTGGAAGAATTTTAAAGACATTCTTGAAGGAATTCTGTATGGAATCATTGAAGGAATTCCTGTTGAAATCCCGAGAAGAACTCCTAGAACTAGAGCAACGACGGACAGAGTCCATGGAGGAATTCCAGGTGGAATCTCTGAAATTTTCTTCTGATAGAATCCCTGGAGAAACTTCTGATAAATTCCCTAGTTGAGTTCTAGGTGCAATCCCTGAAAGAATTCCTGATCGAATCTCTGGAGGAATTCCAGATGGAATCCCTGAAAGAATTCCTGGTGGAATCCCTAGCCGAACAGCTGATGATACCCCCAGAAGAATTCTTGATGGTATTCCTAGAGGAACTAGAATCCCTAGAGCTTGTCCTGATAAAAACCCTGAAGGAACTGCTGAATGAATCCTTCGTGAAATTTATGATTGAATCTTCAGAAGTTCTCCTGATGGAATGCCTGGATGAAATTGTGTTTAATTCCCTAGAATAACTCCTGATTCTAGAGGTTTTTCTTAGCCGAGTGGTCAGAGTCCGTGGCTACAAAGCAAAACCATGCTGAAGGTTTCTGGGTTAAATTTCCGGTCGGTCCAGAATCTTTTCGTAATGGAAATTTCCATAGAGTATCATCTTACCTGCCACACGATATATGAATGCGCAAATGACAACTTTGGCAAAGGAAGCTCTCAGTTAAAAATTGTAGAAACTCTAGAGTAGAACTCTAAGTTGAGAAGCAGGCTCTGTCCCATGGAAGACGTAATGCCAAGAAGAAGAAGAAGAACTTATCATTCTCAGAGGAATCACTAATGGAATCTTGTAGGAACTCCTGATAGAATCCCATGAGGTTCAGTTAAAATTTCGGTAGGAATTTATAAAGGAATTCTAATTTCTTGTAAATCACTAGACAAAATCTTGATTGAATTTCTGGAGGAGCACCTGGTGGAATCATGAAGGAGTTTTGGAAGAATTCCTAAAGATATTACAAGAGAATTACCTGGAGAAATTCCTGGTAAAATTCTTGATGGAATCCCTGTAGTACAAATCCAAATACAATCAATGGATGGATTTTTTGAATCACAGGTAAAACTGCTGATGGATTCTCTGAAGATATATTGGTTCAGGAATAATTAAAGAATCCTTGATGAATTTGCTAAAGAAAACGGTTAGAGATAGTTGGAAACGATATTTTACTATCTATATAGAAACAACTCAAGAGCGCGCATTTGATAGATCACTATGGCACCGACGCTGCGTAAATTCACGCATTTTGACTTTTCACCCGTCTGCATCGGTAGTTCATGGGACGTCGAAGCTTCAATTTGACATGATGACGTCGATGTTCGTGCAACATCCCTACAGACGGTACGATCGGTTCGTCAAACATTTGGCTCCGCCCACCGGTGGTTTGAGCAAAATCAAACTCGTTTGATTTTGGCCGACCGATTCGTCAACCGTCAAATCGGTTTCACAAACTGTCAAATTCGTGGTCAAACAGCATCACACACGGTCAAACATAGCACCAACATGAGCGTCAACCTGGGGGGCGGAGTCAATGTTGGTCAAACCGTCTGAGCGTCTGTGGGGGTGCATTACACTAATGTACTGTTTCGTGAGATCGAACGGCGGAAGCAAGTAGACCAGTGGTCACCAAACTGCGGCCCGCGGGCCGCATGCGCCCTCAGTGAGGTTTTGTGCGGCCCGCGAACTGGTTTTGAACGTTAGTGGTATAATGTGATTAATGATGACATGGTTTAAAGCAATAAGACATTGAAATGTTGGCGATATTAATAGCGATCTTGCAAATTAAACAATTGAATAATAATTATTAGGAATCGAAATAATTTGGTATTTTGTCAACCCCTTAGTCTCAGAACTCAGAAGCACAGATAACTTCAAAGCTTTTTTAAAATCCTAATGTTTGAAATATCTGAACCGGTAATTAAAGCCTACTTCACAGATTTTTTATGATTCGCGGTTGAATTTGGTGATTGACAGTAGTTTATTCGAATTTATCTGAATTGATTGACATCAAAGAAGTTTAAATGGCGTTCTTAATATTGAGTTGATTATAAATTTGTGGGTTTTTGTTTTGCAGTTTCTTGCTTATACAAACGTTTTGATCACAACCGATATCAAGTTTAAACAAAAAAATAAACGGGGGTTCTGAATCTTAGAAATTCCTTGAAATGGAGTCAATGTATTAACTCCCAGATCTTTCTGATTTTATGTCGTGGATTTTCCTAACACTTCAATATTACTTCTTCTTTTTTTGGCGTTACGTCCCAACTGGGACAAAGCCTGCTTTCTCAGCTTAGTGTTCTTATGAGCACTTCCACAGTTATTAACTGAGAGCTTTCTTTGCCAATTGACCATTTTTGCATTTGTATATCGTGTGGCAGTACGAAGTACTCTGTGCCCTGGGAGTCGAGAAAATTTCCAATCCGAAAAGATCCTCGACCGGTGGGATTCGAACCCACAACCCTTAGCTTGGTCTTGCTGAATAGCTGCGCGTTTACCGCTACGTCTATCTGGGCCTCTTACTTGAATATTAATGCTGAATAATTGGACTAGTTGATTTTATCAAACAAAACTTATTCCTGAAATGAACTGTCGAGTATCATAAATTGGGATTCATTATCAATATTATCATGGAATTTTGTCATTTCTTAACTGAATCTCAGTCAAACTTCATAAATTGTCAAGTTTCTTCTCAAAACCTTATTGTTTGAAATTTCTGGAACGACAATGAAACCATATTTTACAGATTTTTGTTTGATTCAGGAATGGATCTTGTTGTTTCAAAGTAGCATATTTGAATTAATCTTAATTATTCATTGACAGCAAGAAAGTAAAAACGTGTAGGAGTGTTTTTCGTTGTGTTTTGATAAATCGAAAAAATTCTCTCACTCTCGATATTTATTAATTGCTTTGAGAAATAACATGCTAATTATATATGCGGCCCGCGTTAAGTTCTGTAAGCACCACAGTGGCCCGCACAATCATTTGAGCTGAGGATCACTGAAGTAGACTCAATATACGTGGACTTCTCCAAGGCGTTTGACACTGTTCCGCATTTGTACGCTGTTGAAAAGCTGAGACATATGGGTTTTCCCGATTGGATATCTGACTGGATTTTGTCCTATCTCACTGATAGAAAAGCTTTCGTTAAAGTAAACTCTTCGCGATCCAGTACCTTCAGCATTCCTTCCGGTGTGCCACAAGGCAGTGTATTGGGACCACTGATTTTTGTACTCTACATTAACGACCTGTGTCATCGATTTTCATCTGGGAGACTATGCTTTGCTGACGACCTCAAAATTATCCGAGTGATCAACTCTACTCTCGACTGCGTTGCTTTACAAGACGACATTGACTCGCTTCTTCAATGGTGTATCGAAAACGGAATGACGCTCAATATTGGAAAGTGTAAAGTCATAACATTTTGCCGCAGCTTGTCTTCGATCAACTACACATACGCTATAAATGGAACAACTCTGGAGCGTGTTGGGTCAATTCGCGATCTAGGAGTGGTAATAGACTCAAAATTGCGCTTTAACGAGCATATTACAGTTATCACCGCCAAAGCCTTGTCAGTCCTTGGGTTTATCCGAAGAAATGCATCGCAGTTCACCGATGTGTACGCTTTAAAAGCTTTGTTCTGTGCCCTTGTGCGCAGTGTTTTAGAGTATGCTGCTCCTGTATGGGCTCCATACCACACATCCCTAATGATTCGGATGAGAACGAGTACAAAAATCATTTATCCGTTTTGCTCTTCGCCGCCTGCCTTGGAACGATCCAATCAACCTACCGGACTATCCCGCACGTTGTCAGCTAGTGGATCTGGAGCTACTTTCAAACAGAAGGCTAAAGCTTCAAAGACTACTTGTACACGATATCCTGACGAATAACATCGACTGCCCTGATCTTCTTTCCGGAGTGCAACTAAGCGTTCCCAATCGTAGACTGCGGCATACAACCCTCATCGCCATCCCTTTACATAGAACGAGTTACGGATATCATGACCCTTTTACCACTTGTTTGAGGAATTTTAACTCTGTTTGTGAAATGTTTGATTTTAATGTGTCAAAGATTGTTTTAGAGCTAGGATTAAGAATATAGTTTAATTAATTAGTCTGTACGGTAGTATTACCGAAGACGTTTACACAATAAACAATAGTCTACGTTGCTGTTGAAGTTTAGCCTGTCGTCGACCCTTACTCCAAGATGCTTTAGAGAGCGGCTTCGATGGGATTGTGTGCCCTCCGACGTTGATCTCCAACTGATGAACCGCCTTGCAGTTGCTGACCAGCACCATCTCCGTTTTATGATAAGCCAACTGCAGCTTGACTCCAGTCATCCACGATTCAATGGTATCTAGCGATTCTGCCATCAGCATCTCCACCTCCTCCGCAGTCTCACCAGTTATCGCAAGAACAACGTCATCTGCGAACCCGACGATCTCGACTCCATTCGGCAGTGACAAGGTTAGCACTCTATCGTACATCATGTTCCATAATTTTATTTATTTGCAACTTTGGATAAATAATGTTGGACCAAGTATGGATCCCTGTGGAACTCCCCGCCGTGACTTCAATTGACATCCGTCCATGGTTTGTGTCGTAGACCAGTACCCGGTTCTGAAAGTAACTTTGCAGAACTTTACACAGATATCCGGGAATCCGTATTCTGCATAGGGCTGCGGCGATAGCCTCCCAACTGGCACTGTTGAACGCGTTCTTGACGTCTATTGTTACCCCTGCGCAGTATCGATTGCCTCTCCTCTTCTGCTTGAACGCTTTCTCTGCGCACGCGATGACTGCCCGAATAGCATCAACCGTCGAAGTCTCTTTACGGAATACGAACTGCCTTCTCGACAATCCGTTCTCGCTTTCCGTGTAGATCATCAGCCTGTCGAGGATGACCTTCTCCAGAAGTTTGCCAAGAGTATCCAGCAAGCATTTTGGTCTACATGAAGCAGGATCTCCTGGCGGTTTTTCCCGGTTTTGGCAGTAACATCAGCTTTTGAACCTTCTATCTGTCTGGGAAGCAGCCTTCCGCTAGACACTTCTGCAACGCTGTCCTGAATATGTCTGGGAACGCCAAGATTGCTGGCCCTTAGCGCTGCAACGGCTACACACGAAGATTCCGTTAATTTTAATGATCACGAAACCATCGTATGAGCGTTCGACTACTTCTTGGATAGGGAATCGGCCCACTACTTGGATCGCCGTCGTCTCTGCTCTGTCTGCTACCCAATTGCCGTTATCGTGAGGAACCCGATACGGTTCTGCAATGATCGCAATATCACACTTTGTTTCTGTTGTCGACTGCCACAACAGTTGTTGTGCGGCGTCGCAATGATTGAGGTTCACCTGCGTTATCTTCATCATCATTATTACTGCCCTGCCTTCGCCTTCTGATATTTGGGGCATTTGAAGCCACCCGTCGTATGGGCAAACCGACCATCCCACTTTGACCTTACCAGCCTCGACGAGTTTTTTAAGCTGCTGCGACTGGTAATCGAATCATCGCTATATGCATACCCTCGTACGCTCTCCTCAGCCGGATGGACTGCGGTGCTTTTTTCAGGTTGCATTGAGACAGCAGTGCACCCCTCACGTCGTCTTATGTTGTGATCTCGTCCAGTTCTCTACATTCGATCACTGCCTCCTGGGATAAGGCTCTCACACTTGCCTCGTTGCCCAGCGATCGACGAATCTTTTTTGAGCTCAAAGAGCATATCACCTTTCTGGGTGCGCCTGGTTCTCACCACGTTATCACCTAGCTCTGGATCCTCCTTCACTCTCCTGAGAATCGCCGCGTAGGTTGTCTTGTCACTTGCCTCAATGACAAGAGCATCGCCATTTAACCTCTCACGAGGTGACCGTCGCTTTTCTTTCTTCTTCGGTTCCTTTCTCTTTCTACTCTTCTCCTTACGTGCTGCGTTCTTCTCCTTCTGGCCTTTCACGGTACACCATTCACCGCCCTTATTCGATTCGCTGACGCACTCATTGTCGCTTCGCTGCTTTTTGGGATCTTCCTGTTCCTGTCGGATTGCTTCTAGGCGTCTCCTGTGCAACGGCTGTTGCATTCACCGAAATCAATGCTTTTTCGGCTTTCTCCTCTCTAATCCGCAATTCCTTCTGTCCGCGTTCAGCGGCTGTAACGGCGGACTTGATGCTCGTCACCAGCTGCTTGATCCTGAGGTGGACGTTGTTTTTCGTCTTGACGAACTCTAGAGTTCATTGACCTTCCTCTTTACTTCCGACAGCTCCGACTTCTCATGCTGCCGGTCGTCTTGAGCGGTGCTACTCCCCGACTAGTGCTGGGCTGCTACCGTCTGTGGTATCACTGGCGATCTCTGCATCTTCCCGCTCCTTGCGAATACTATCGCGTCTTCGTTTCCTCCACTAGATTCTCCATCCAAATCGATTATTTGCTCCATTCGATTGGGTCCCCCCTTCGGGCCGCTATCTCTACTTGTTGTTGGTTGTCTTTGCAAGCAGGGAGGCCATGCTAGGGTTGACACAATCCTTCATGGGGGTTGTGTTCAGAGCCGGATCGGCGTAAGTCAGGAATGTTACATCTGAGCTTACTACTCACCGAGGTTGGTGATGAGTTTCGAACGTACACGAAGGCCTGCCAAAGTTTTATCAAGACGGAGGCAGTCTCCTCATAGTCCTATTCACTGTTTCAATTTAATGTCATCCATCCTTACTCAGGGAACAGTAGAGAACACTGCCAGCCCACGACTGTAAGTCGACGTATACAATCCGTAATCCGTGTCCTGTCCGTTGTTCTACGCTGTGACTAGTATACCATAATCAGGATTTTACTGGCATCCATCCTGATGTGCCGGTTGGTACTCCAGAGGGCTGAGGTACTTTGAAAGCGGTACCAGGCCGCTTGTTCAGGGTTACTTGCAGATATGTGTTTTTTTTAGAGATTCACCAGAGCCCACTGATGAACCCCCGCCACATCCTAGGTAGACCATGCTTGAGCCCCTGGTCAGATGGACCAGACGCTCGGCCACCTCCCGAAAGAAGTACTTAAGGTGGTATTCCATACGGTTGTATGAGTTTCGCTTGGGAAAGGGTAAGAATCCCAAGCTCCCACCTTCCACCCCCTCACTCTACCTGATGTCAGAAGGACAACAGTGCCCAGGTTGCACTACCAACTAAGTACGCAACCGCTGGCTTGCTGTGTAGTTCCGGCTTATAGAATAGAACTACGGATGACCGGTTCCGGTGGTAAGAGTCCACCAAACAGGGTAACCCCAATTCAAGGTGTCAAGCGAAAAACCGTGCTGAGGAATGAATGGTCGAAGGGGTGAAAAAGATGTTCGGCCATTAACGGAGCCTGTGGGGCACCTGGGCACCCCTCACAGTATCTTGTCCCTTACCGCGTTAATGCAGGGCTCTGGCGTGGTGGACCTCTTTTCCCGTGCTACTCGTGGGATCCAAAAATGAGTACAATTTCAAACATAAATCAGAATAGTAGTGGTAGTGCAGGTAGTAGCAGTAGTAGGGAAGCGAACCCCTTCGCAAGAAGTGGGCTAGCTAGATCTCCGTTGAGGAGAGCAGAAGCAGGAGGAGGCAGCAGTGCACGTAGTGCCAGTGCTGGAAACCATATTTCATCCCCGGCTAACGCATCGGGTGAAGTTATGGATGGAGCGTGGTTGATGAGGACCATCAATAAAAGTAGAGATGGGCTCTCTGCGATGGAAGTGGCTGCACAGCAGCTCGACTCCATAATTGACTTTGCGTCCTTGAAGTCTAACATCAGCAAGGACCTCAAGCAGGCCTTGTTCAGACTTCATAAGTCAATGTTGGCGGCCATGCAGAACCATGCTGACCACATGGTGACTGTGGCTGCGGCAGAACCCGTGGAATTGAAGGTGCCGAAGTCTACCCAGACGGAACCCTTCGTTTTCGCGGATAGCCCCAAAAGCGTGGAAGCGAATGCTTACAACAAGCAATCGCAGAAGCGCGCGAGGCAGCCGTCAGGGGAGGAGCTACCCGGCGGCGCTCGTAAGGCCAGGTGGATACTAACCCCGAAAACCGGCAGAAGTGCCGGAAAATCGGACCTCAGCCAGGCGTCCCGGAAAGCCGAGAAGGGTGGGCCCGAAAAGGCTGGCCCCTCACGGAGTGATGGGAACAGGGGGTTGCGACCTTTGAGAGGTCCTCCATCACCACAGGTCAGGGCGGATCAAGGGGGGACGCCCCCTGGACAACCGTAGTGAGGAAGAAGAAGAAGAAGAAACAGGAGAATCAGGAGCGCAGGGATACCAGGCCTAAGAAGGTAGGAGGGTAGGTGCCAAGCGCGAAAAGGGTGATGCGATCATCATCAAGACGGAAGAGTCCAAGTACTCGGAAGTCCTGAAGGCGATGCGCAGTGACGCGAAGCTTGCGGATCTAGGAACCGACGTACGCAGTGTCAGACGCACTCGTACAGGTGAAATGATCCTCGAGCTTAAGCGCGACAAGGAGCGCAAGGGCGCCGCCTACAAAAGTTTGGCGGAAGAGGTCCTTGGCGCTGGTGTTGAAGTGAGGGCTCTGACGCAGTCAGTGACTCTGAAGGTGATGAACCTTGATGAGATCACCAACGCAGAAGAGCTCGTCACGGCACTGCGGCAACAGTGCGAAGTTCAGGTGCCCACCACCACCGTTCAGCTACGGAAAGGTCCGGCAGGTACTCAGGTGGCCTTAGTACACCTACCTGTGGCGGACGCAAATAAGTCCGCTAAGGTAGGTAAGATCAAGGTTGGTTGGTCAGTATGTTCACTGAACATACATGAGCAACCGGTGATCTGCTTTAGGTGTAGGGAACCTGGACACAAGTCCTGGGTCTGTAAAGGCTCTGATAGGACCAAGTTGTGCAGGCGTTGTGGTGAGGAAGGTCATAAGGCACTAGGCTGCAAGAACCCTCCCAAGTGCTTGATTTGTTCCGGCAAGTCCGTGAACAACAATCACCCAACGGGAGGCTCAAGGTGCCCGACCTTCAAACGAGCCATTAACGAAAAGTCCTGGCCTAACGAGTAGTTCGAACTGGAGGGTAGACAATGCCTACACTCACAGCGACCACCTGGCGGTTCGATACAGTATCGACTACAACAACAGCAGGCAGCGTGTTGAGGAAGCGGCTAGGTCAAGGCCAAGCCCTCGTAGGTGGAAGACATCGTACTTCAATGATGAAGTACTTAGGGAGGCGCTCCGCCGTGAGCGTAACCTAATCGGCCTAAGCGGGGACGAACTGGGTAGCGGTGCTTACGCGTGCATGCGATGCGACCATGCCTAGAAAAGTCCACCCTAGGAATGGGAGACCACCGACATACTGGTGGACTCAAGCTATTGCGAACCTGCGCCGTGCCTGCCTACGAGCCAGGAGACGGATGCAGCGAGCACGTACCGAGCAGGAGCGTGAAGAACGACGGGCGGTGTTCACCGCTGCCAAAGTCACGCTGAAGTCCGAGATAAGGGCAAGCAAAAAGGCCTGCTTCGAGGGACTCTGTCAGAGTGCCAA
>NW_018736337.1:0-55669 GCF_002204515.2 Aedes aegypti | reverse complement strand
CAAATTTTATCCGTTCCAATAAATCTGAAGGCTACTCTACTGGTCTTGCTCTTCTAGACATAAAAAAGCATTCGACAGTGTTTGGCATGAAGGTTTGATTGTAAAATTAAAAAACTTTAATTTTCCAACATACATTGTTAGAATAATTCAAAGTTATCTGTCAAATCGTACACTTCAGGTTAATTATCAGAACTCCAGATCTGAAAGACTTCCTGTATGAGCTGGTGTTCCTCAAGGCAGCATTTTGGACCAATATTATACAATATTTTCACATCTGACTTACCTGAGTTACCTCAGGGATGTCAAAAATCTTTGTTGCGGATGACACAGGCCTCTCCGCCAAAGGACGAAGCCTGCGTGTCATCTGTAGTCGATTGCAAAAAAGTTTGGATATTTTTTCTTCATACTTGCAAAAATGGAAGATTTTCCTAATGCTTCCAAAACTCAACTAATAATATTCCCACATAAACCAAAAGCTCTTTATTTGAAACCTTCAAGTAGACATGTTGTCACGATGAGTTAAGTATCTAGGGCTCATGCTAGATAAGAATTTAACTTTCAAAAATCACATTGAGGGCATTCAAGCCAAATGTAACAAATATGTAAAATGTCTCTATCCACTTATTAATAGAAAATCAAAAACTTTGTCTTAAGAACAAGCTTTTGATATTCAAACAATTTTCAGGTCAGCCATGTTGTATGCTGTACCAATATGGACTAGCTGTTGTAATACCAGGAAGAAAGCTCTGCAGAGAATTCAAAATAAAATTTTGAAAATGATTCTGAGGCTTCCTCCCTGGTATAGTACCAATGAGTTACATAGAATATCCAATGTTGAAACATTGGAACAAATGTCAAATAAAATAATCAATAATTTCAGGCAAAAATCGTTACAATCTTCTATTGCCACGATTAATGCGTTATATGTTTAGGTTAATATTGAAAACGTTTTTTTTCTCATATAAGCAGGTGAAATCAACTCACCTGTAAAAAATAACTGCTACGGCAAATGAAATGTAATATGTTGTTAACAAAATGTTAAATAAAATCTTAAATTTGTTTTCCAAATTAGGATGATAGTGTTGTCTAATAACACAGAACACCTAGATATAAGAAATGAATGTAATGTTTGGAATGATACTAATAAAGAAATTAAAAAAAAAAAAAAAAAAAAAAAAAAAATTGCCTTAAGAATCCTTACAGAAAATCCTCCAAGAATTCTACCAGGAGTCGTCCACAGATTCCTCCTGATTTTTTTCTAGGAATTGTTCAAGGGATTCCCCCAAAAATCCTATTAGGATTCCTGCAAGAATGCCTTCTGAAATTTTCCAGACGTTTCGAAGAGATTTCTTCTAAGATTTCAACCAAGGTATCGAGTACAAACTTTGTTCTGGAAGATAAATTTACAAAGAAAAATCCTAGGAATTTCTTGGAGGAATTCTTGAATTATCTCTGAGAGGATTTTTCTTTTGGAAACTCCTGAAGATATAACCACAGAGGAGGACACAAGTGATATTTGTGGAGCAATGGTTGGAGAAATCCCTAAACAAATTTATAAAAGAATTTTTGAAGGAATCCCTACAGGAATTTCAAACAAAATACTTGCATTCATCTCTGAAGAAATTTTAGAAGAATGTCCATAAATAATCCCTAAGAGTTCTACTGGAGCAATGCATGATGGAATCCTTGGATGAATTATTTGAATACTTGCAGGATTTTTTAGAGAAGAAAAAAATCTGTAGCATAAAAAAAGAAACGACTCGAATAATTCCAAGCATAATCCTTAAGAAACCTCAATGCCTAGGGGAATCTTTGACAGACTTTCTGAAAGAAAATCGCAAAGTAAATAACTGAAAAAATCTCCTGAGGATTTCCGAAGCAAAATCTAGAACAAAAAAAAACTCTGGAGAAATCCCTGGAATATTTCATTTTTTTTTTCAAGAACTCATGAAGGCATCTTTGGTTTCATAAGGACTCCTTGGAAGTTTTACTGGAGGAATCTTATGAGAATTTCTAGCTCTAACTTCCTGAAGAAATCCTTGTGAGAATTGTTTCTAGGGAATTCCGTAAGGAATCTTGAGATAAATTTCTGTAAAAAATCCTGAAGGAGTCTGGGAGAAAATTCCTAAATAATTCCAACATTGACGAATTACTATGATGAAAACATAATTTCCTCAGGAAATTGCCTAACGGTAGGCGTATACTGCGGTTCAAGATGTTTTATTTTTTAAATAACTTGAAAAGCAAATGACTTGTAGAAGTGTGGCCCTAATATTGGGTTTTATGGGCCATGATTTAAGAAAGTGACATCATTTTCAATAATGCCGATCATTGTTTACTTGGGTGATTTGTAAGCCACGCAACGCTGATAGCAGTTCTACTTTTAGAGACTTAGCCCCTATGTCAATTCAATTCCCCAAATATGTTTTTTTTTTCTAATGGGAGGTCATAAAGCCCTTATTTAAACTAAAAATGATCTTTTTATCCCTTTTATGTTTATTTTGCTTGCAGTGAATCTGTGAAAAAAAATCGAAAGACTTCAAAAAATCATACAGACGATTTTCTTCTCACATTCCATTAGGAACAGCTTCAGAGATTCTTCTTGATATCTCCAAATATTTGTACTGAAACAATACACAAGAGATTAATCTACTAATTCTCCCAGAAATTCTTTCAGCGATTTATTAAAAATGCTTAGATGAATTTTTTGTAAAATTGCTCCAAGAAATCATGGAGCAATCCAACAATGACTCCAATGATAGTACCTCCATAAATTTCCATGAATATTGATCTGCAAATTTTCTCAGAAACTATTTAACTAATTCGTTCAGTGGATTTTCCAGTAGTTATTTTCTAAATTTCAACTCTTGTAGAAACTCTTTTTAAAACACTTCCAAGAAAATCCCCAAAGGTTTATACCTATGTTTCGAAAGAAAAAGTAGGCTTCGTGACCATGCGGTTAGCGTCATCAATCGTTTAGGCATATCGTGAATGCTATGAAGTGAGGGTTTGATTCCCGCTCCAGTCGGTGAAAACTTTTCATCCAACGAAAACAATCATCATGTTGTTCTTTTCCTCATGTTAGCGATCGTTCAGTTTATGCAGCCTGCTTTAGCTAGGACGATATAAAGATATAAACTGTCAAACATCCCGTTAAGTAAGAAATTTTCAAGATTTTTTACGACTTCAATATTTTTGTTATTTTTCCAGACACTTTGATCTGGATTTCAAAAAAAAAAACATAGGGATTGCTCCATACATTTCAGCAGGGATTATTAGATTTTTTTTTCAAAACTTATCTAAGAATTCTTCCATTAATTCCTCCGCATATTTATCTTGAACTTTCTCCAGCATTTAACTCCTGCTAATCTTTCAATCATTTCTCTAGTGATTGATTCCTCATATAAGCTCTTAATAGATTCTCTAGAGGTTTTTTTTTCACACCAATAACAAATATTACAAAAATTTACAGTAGATGTTAAAAGTTCTTGAAAAATGGTTTACAAGTTCGAAAATCGTGCAGAAACTTATTTCAGAATATCCCTAGAATTTTGTCAACAATTCCTATTATTCTTCACAATTTACAATAAATCATGACACAAAATATCAATTGAAATTTGATCAAATTATTCTACAGGAATTAGGGAAGCAAAACATAAATTTTCTACAAAGCTCGGGGTTTATGTATGTTCTGCATAAATGAGTCAATTCTATCAATTTTTTTTTCATTTCCATTATGGAAATCAATCATGTAAAATGGGAGAGGAGGGATTAGTCTCAGAATTAAAAATGAAGGCCATAGGTTCAACGAAGGGGCCTTCCTTAGCCGAGTGAATAGAGTCTGCGGCTACAAAGCAAAGCCATGCTGAAGGTGTCTGGGTTCGATTCCCGGTCGGTCCAGAATCTTTTCGTAATGGAAATTTCCTTGACTTCCCTGGGTGTACCTGCCACACGAATACCAATGCGAAAGATGGCAACTTTTGCAAAGAAAGTTCTCAGTTAATAACTGTGGAAGTGCTCATTGAACACTAAGCTGAGAAGCAGGCTCAGTCCCAGATAGAACGTTATGCCAAGAAGGAGAAGAGGGTTCATCGAAGTTGTATACTAATAACATGCTGAAATTCATCTTGATTTGAAAAAAAAAATAATAACTTAAAGAAACAATTTACTAAACCATGAACCTTATCTTCAAGCTTCGAATATTGGATTAGCTCCATTAAATTTTAGAATAATTTTATCGTGCACGTCGATCCACATTTACAAGGATTTATCTATTGGGAAGAATTCTCAAAACTGTTTTTCAATTATATGTTGGGCGAGTTTGGGGTTACATGAAATGTAAAATTTCGTAATAATAAAAAATTTTACTACAGAAATATTGTGCTTACAAATGAAACAAAGTTTAAGGAGCGAAAAACCTGCTAAAACTTATTTTCATGATGTTCAAAACTTAGTATTTCATCTGTCCCACCCGTTACTCCGGTATACCTTATAGCAGTAAGAACTCATATTTTCAGAAAAAATGTCGATTAATTCGATTAATCGAAAAATACTGGCCGATTAATCGTTATCGATAATCGGCATTCTTGGACTGTAATCGATTAATTGAGATTTTGCGACAACCCTATTCACAGCCTAAATAAATTTGTTGAAAAATCGGTCGATTGTTGCACCGACGTATACACTGAAAAAAATCCACACGCTTGATCCGTGTGTTTAAAATTATGGACCGATTCATGAACGTCTATGTCGATTTGTTATGATTTTCTTACAAACTTCGTGTGAATTACACATTCAATTCTTTAGTTTTGCTTCATGGACTGATTCATCAACCGACAACATGAATTCCATAGTTTTCCACATAAGTTCCTAAAGCTTTCCATTTCAAATTCGTATGCGTCAACCTATGGGTGCTATGGATCATCACCCAACACGGATTCAGTGTGTTTAACTTATGATTCTCTTGTGTCATGATCATCATGTTCAAGTTGGTCGATTTGAAATCGATGAACTTGCTGTCGATTTCCGTGTTCCATATTTCTAAATTCAGTGAATTCTAGTGATCAGCCCATAGCGAACCCGTAAAGTGCCGGGACGAACCTAAAATTTTCAAAATGCTCGTTCTCAGTAATGCTCCAACCGATTTTCGAGATTTTTGGCTTTTAGTGAAGGGGAATAGTTGTACTAACTTTCTGGTGAACCCAAACTTTTGCACGATACACCATACTGAGGGGTGAACCCAAGCTTTTGCACGATGACTTGACTGACTGTTTCATTGATTTTGAATACTTTCCAGATTTTTCCGCCAAAATTTTGTGGGGTCTCTTCAAAGAATATAAGATAACGATTCTAATGACACTTTGATTTAAAATTTTGGTTGACCCAATGCTGAGGAAATTGAATATGAATTTTCAGTGTGTTTTTTGAAAAATATCACAACTTTAAGTAAAAATTTAGTATACAAAATTCAAAAAATGTTTTTGGAAAAAAACATACGAAGTAAGAATAACTCTTTGCCTTTCGAATGCGACTTAGAGAGTTTCAATTGGACGTGTAATCACAGAGATATGGACAGAACACTTTTGTATGTTTTTGAGGGGGTGAACCCAAACTTATGCACGGGAGTGTATGTGACCACTATTACGGCCTCCGGAAGATCCGAAACATCCGCAAACATGGTAATTTCTTGAAAATAATATTAGATCATCTCGATTTTTTCCAATGATATCAGAATTTATAATTATGGAACGTAACGGATGATTTCGGTTGTTGATGGAAATAAGTGGCCACTAAAATGGGCTCCGGAAGATTCGGAACATTCATAAAAATAGTCAATTCTTGAAAATCATCCTAAACTACCGCGATTTTTTCCAATGATATCAACATTTATAATTCTAGAACATAACGGATGGTTTTGATTGTTCCTGGACATTAGTGGACATTTTAATGGCCTGCAGAAGATCCGGAACATTCGAAATAATGGTTATCTCGTGAAAATCATTCTAGACCAACGCGTATTTTCCAATAATATCAGAATTCCAAATAATCCATTTTGTCTTTTAATTATGAATTCTGATATCATTGGATAGAATCATGGTGGCTTAGAATGATTTTCACGAAATGACCATTTTCACGGATGTTCTGGATCTTCCGGAGGCCATTTTGGTGACTACTTATGTCCATGACAAATATATATCATTCGTTATGTTTTATAATTGGAAAAAATCGCGTTGGTCTGGGATGATTTTCACGAGATTACCATTTTCACGAATGTTCCGGATCTTCTAGCTGACCGTTTTTTACGGATGTTCCGGATCTTCCGGATACCTTTATAGTAGCCACTAATGTCCATGAATAATCCAAATCATAATTAAAAAATAATAAATTTGTGAATATTAAGCAGCACGCAATTCGGACATCAATGGAAAATTGTGGCAGGTATTTGAAAATTACACGCGTTAGCCAACAGCTGAAGCAAATATGACCATCTGTCAACCAATCCTGGCCCTTTCAGTTAAATCCACTAGAAATTTACATGAATCTGCCACAAAACAAACCCAGCCACGCTCAACAATCACGCGACTGAGAGAACGCTCGGCATTGTTGACTGCTCTTTCAATCACTTCTCGATGAAACCGCCAACCGTCGAAGTGATTCTGTGATACACTCATTTTACGCAGAACGTGTTCATTTTTTGTCAGTCACTTACTAAGTGGTAAGACAGCCGAGAGAGCCCGGGCGTGTAGCTATCGCTCCAGAGGTCCCTAATTCGAATCCCGTTTAGAACTTTTTTTTTGTATATCCATCAAGTTTGGTAGCTAATTATAGCTCATTTTCAAACCAGCAGCAATGTAATTTTAAGATCGCACATAAATATCTATCATATATAATGGAGTCCTCGCTATAATTTTGCAGGTTACGTTCGTACTGTGTAATATCATTGGAAAAAATCGTGGTGTTCTAGGATGATTTTCACGAAACAACCATTTTTACGGATGTTTCGGATCTTCCGGAGGCCATTATAGTGACCACCTATGTCAATTAACAGTCCAAATCATCCATTATATTCTATAATGATCAATTCTGATATCATTGGAAAAAAATCCGGTGATCTAGGATGGTTTTCAAGAAATGACCATTTTTACGGATGTTCCGAAACTTCCCGAGGTCATTATAGTGGCCACCTATGTCCATGAACAGTCCAAATCGTCCATTATATTCCATAATTATCAATTCTGATATCATTGGAAAAAATCCCAGTGGTCTAGGATGGTTTTCACGAAATGGCCATTTTCACGGATGTTCCAGATCTTCCGGAGGCCATTATAGTGGCCACCAATGTCCATGAACAGTCCAAATCGTCCATTATATTCCATAATTATCAATTCTGAGAACATTGGAAAAAATCCCGGTGGTCTAGGATAGTTCCCACGAAATGACCATTTTTACGGATGTTCCGGATCTTCCAGAGGCCAATATAGTGGCCACCTATGTCCATGAACAGTCCAAATCGTCCATTGTATTCCATAATTATCAATTCTGATATCATTGGAATAAATCTCGGTGGTCTAGGATAGTTTTCACGAAATGGCCATTTTTACGGATGTTCCGGATCTTCCGGAGGCCATTATAGTGGCCACCTATGTCCATGAACAGTCCAAATCGTCCATTATATTCAATAATTATCAATTCTGATATCATTGGAAAAAATCCCGGTGGTCTACGATAGTTCCCACGAAATGACCATTTTTACGGATGTTCCGGATCATCTGGAGGCCATTATAGTGGTCACATATGTCCATGAATAGTCCAAATCGTCCATTATATTCAATAATTATCAATTCTGATATCATTGGAAAAAATCCCGGTGGTCTAGGATGGTTTTCACAGAATGACCATTTTTGCGGATGTTCCGGATCTTCCGGAGGTCATTATAGTGGCCACCTATGTCCATGAACGGTCCAAATTCTCCATTATATTCCATAATTATCAATTCTGATATCATTGGAATAAATCTCGGTGGTCTAGGATGGTTTTCACGAAATAACCATTTTTACGGATGTTCCGGATCTTCCGGAGGCCATTATAGTGGCCACCTATGTCCATGAACAGTCCAAATCGTCCATTGCATTCCATAATTATCAATTCTGACATCATTGGAAAAAATCCCGGTGGTCTAGGATAGTTCCCACGAAATGACCATTTTTACGGATGTTCCGGATCATCTGGAGGCCATTATAGTGGTCACATATGTCCGTGAATAGTCCAAATCGCCCATTATATTCCATAATTATCAATTCTGATATCATTGGAAAAATCCAGGTGGTCTAGGATAGTTCCCACGAAATGACCATTTTTACGGATGTTCCGGATCTTCCTGAGGCCGTTATAGTGGCCACTCATGTCGATAAGCAATTCCGATCATCTATTACGTTCTTTGATAATGAAATCTGATGATTTGGCAAAAAACCGCAGCTGTTTAGGACGACTTTCACGAATTGACCATCTTCACGAATATTCCGGATTTTCCGGAGAACCAGGTTACTTACCATCGGAGCCAAGTTATTCCCGAGATGTGTGTAACCATCCCCTCACTGAACGGCACCACTCTGATAAGATTTAGGTAACTGGGCGACGAATCCATTTAAGAACCAGAGCTATTTGGTCATATCAGCGTGAAAAACGGAAAAAAACACAGACATATTTGCATCTCCAAAAACGGGGAAGGTTTTGGCGGGGCGGCACCAACGCAGAAAGTTAGTACAACAATTCCCCTTCACTAAAAGCCAAAAATCTCGAAAATCGGTTGGAGCATTACTGAGAACGAGCATTTTGAAAATTTTAGGTTCGTCCCGGCACTTTGCGGTTAATTGCGGATGGACCTCGTGTCGAACGACAGTCATCGTCATGTTCCAAAGAGAAGAGGCAAATTATGAAGCTGAAAGTGTTAGAGGAAAATTTGTGGATTCGTTTTTCTTTCTATTAGTGAAGATGTCCGAGTGAATATGAGAAGTTCTTTCTAATTTTCTATTAATAAAATGCATTACTTCCATCGTTGGATATAATGTATGGTGTTAGAGAAAAATCGGAATCCACTAACAGATTTTCCTAGCTTTCAGCTTCGAATAAAATGAAATATGCTAATCCCGGGCTTCCAAAATTATGGATTTGCGGCGCCCCGCTTGTTGCTGACTCACTTGTTTGAAAAAAAAAGACATTCAAATGAGCTTGCGACAAGCAGAGGAGCCTCGAATCCATATTTTGGGGAGCAAGATTTCTTCTATCAAATTTCTTCTTTCAGTCTCATGACATTCATGTTCTATCACACATGACTATCTAAAGCCACTACATTTCGAATTCAATAAGCAAATCAGTTGGTTTTCATGATTTAATATTTACACATTCATGTTCGTTTCTCATGACAACCTAATGTTGATACACATGTTATTATATGTACCGATTATCCACGAGTATCCCTTTCAGTTAACGGGATTTTTGTCAGAGTCTATTTAGGCAAGATTTGACAGCGCGTTAGAGAAATATACTTGCTCTGACATCCTTTATGAGAGTCATACACTTGTTTTCACTCTCCCCTTCGTGCATTCAAATGTCACTAAGCTCTATTACACACTTAGATTTGATTACCGAAGTCGGTAAACTTTTACTGGGTTTTTGAACAGCAGAGTAAACTCAGTAAAATTTAACGTTACCGGACAATCCGTAAAGCAAAGAATACCCATAATGTCAAAAATACTGTCTTAGTCAGTAATATTATCAATAGAAGAATACAGGCTTTTTCAGTAAAATAAATTTTCTATACATTGGATTACTGAATTTCCCAGCTATTGAAACGATACCGAGCTTTCCTCCTCCCTCCCATCCTGTTCTTATTATGTTGGATCATGCCATCCGATTTGCCAACTGTTTCCAATTTATTGGTTATCGAAATGCTTATCCAAGTAAAATTCGACGAAAAATTTATGATGATTGTATTTTATTGCGTAAACCAGTTTTCTAATTTAAAAAACTTGCTGATTTCCTATGCGCCATTGCGTTGTAAATGCGTCGGGCCAATACTTGTTCCGGATCTGTAACGAAATGTTTTTGCACAGATTCTTAACATAACCTCAACTATTTAGCCCGGATGATAGGTTGCAGTCGTTGCAGTTCACCCAAGATTGTTTCGTTCTGCAGCATTCCATCATACAAAAGATATCAATAATGACTCACCAAAGCAGCTGGACGAAACGTTGAATATTGTAGTCCGTTTCCGAAAACCAGACAAATAGGGTCCTAAAGCCCTGTCCTGATTTTAGTACCAAACGGTTAAGTTTAGGCCAGAAACACATGTTTACACAATTTTTGAATGCTTTTCGTTGGTTTACGACCAAAAAACATTTTTTTATAATTTTTGAGATTTTGTCACACCCCTTGATTTAAACTCAATTTTTGAGTGTATTTTGTTTTCCGTGTCCCTTCCGAAATGTCAAATAGGAACAACCCCAGTGTTAAAAAGATGAGCCCCTGTGGCGTTTTTGCCAATTCAGTGAATGTCAAACATGATCTTAAGTGTCAAGGTCAAATTTGAACCTATTTTTAAAATAAATTTTAAATGTGATATAACCGTTATTTGAAAAGGAAAAATTGCTTAAGTGGTTGCAAGAACATGCTCTTTCGTCTTATTAAATTAAAACAAGATTTCATTAAAAAATTAAGGACCCTATTGATCTGAGATCGATCCTCGACCGGTCAAGAGTCTGCTTCTGGCACTCCATTGGATTATGTTTATCTGAGGAATATGTTGCGTAATGCTACGGTGCAGTCGGTAATAAAATCTAATTACGTTAAAAGCATAAACCAACACTGATCGTCAGTAATTTGTCAACATAATTGATGAAAACTCAGTGCTTTAAGCGATTTACAGTTCAAACACCGTACAAAAAATTGCCGAACAGCAAAACCAAGATTAAGTGTGTAGGTATTGGAAAAAGCGTGACATAGGGGGAGGGGGGGTCTATCAATCCCAAAAAACGATGGACGTCATATTTGAATCGTCCCTTACACATATTGCTTAAAACAGTGTTTCCCAAACTTTTTTGACTTTCGCCCCTTTGAGCCTAACATATTTCAGAATCGCCTCCTAAATATGATGTCATTTTTCAACGAATTGTACATTGATCTTTCAGCTTCACTAACAATACTACAATATTTGTTCAGTAAGATTAGAACCCCTAAATAAAATTGTCCCGTAACGAAACGTATCCGCACGTCAATCACATTACAGATTTCCGCAACGTGTTAGAAAAAAAGAAACTAAAATATTGACAGCAGTAAGCTAATTCAACGAGCTTTTATTTTTAGTACTATGGAACTAAGTCATGATAAAAAAGCGTTTTTGTTTACTTCATTTTCAATCGTCTTTTTACCGGGCTTGGTGACTTCCAATATCTTACGGGAGTCAAAAACATAATACATTTTTTCCTCCATTTCATAATTTTCGACTTTTTGAAAGAGTTGGATGGTGCGCGACATAAAAAAATATCAGCCCTATTTGAAATTTTACGTTTTTTGCAATAAGTGATTTAATCCATAGCACCCGATTTTTGTCAGTAAAATTTGACAAAAGTATTAATAACGTTGGTATCATGATATATGACAAGATCACGTGTAACCAAAATTTCAAAATGAACTTGTTTTGTCGATTTTGTTTTGTGAAAAAAACAGATTCCAAAAATAAAAACTTTAGTTGACTAATTTTAAGTAAATGTCTCACTTCAAAAATACTTCCAATGATATTTGTGACTAAAACTATTCAAATCTACGATATATTTTGAAAAAATCTCAGCATCTGATTCATATTTCAAAAATACAAACATTTTGTTGTTGACATTCATGGAGTTTTTTCTATCATAATTCAAATATGAATATACTTAAAAGTGCAAACAAATGGAGGTAACATAGTTAGGTATATAATTTGCATGATTCTTTAATTTTATTACTAGTACTTTCGCCCCTTTCTATGCGGTTTCGCCCCCCAATTTCAGTTTTACAAATTTTCGCCCCCCTGAACCCGAAAATCGCCCCCAGCGGGCGAATTCGCCCACTTTGGGAATCGCTGGCTTAAAATGTGAACTTCTCTTTTAGTCAAGTGTCAAGTGATTGATATATTTTCAGCCGCTATATGCAAACCCTTGCTATTGTCTGTATTAATCTAGTTTGGAGTGTGTTTATGTATGCTGTCAAATGTGTGCTTATTTTCATAGTCAGCGGTTGTTTTCAAGTGTGGTTCAATTAGTAAAAATGGTTGACGATGAAGGTAAGTTACACTCAAGAAAATAGCTCCTTTGATTCATGAGGATTTGCACATACATTGCTCAAATTTCCAAAAATCATTAGTTTTACTTGTGCCACATAGGGTAACGGTCGTATTTTGGACCCCTTAAGGAAGTGATTTAAGTTTTTTGTTCAATTAATAAATTGTACAGCGTAACCTAGTAAAAGAATATGCCAAAATGTAAGAAAAAACTTCCTCTACGAAGATAAAAATGCCCATGCGGTCATGTAGAATCCAAAAAACGTCGAAAATAATTGAATTGTGATGCACTGTTTTTTCATTATTTTGGACACACCAATACATTTTGGACCCCAAGTATATATTTTGGACCACCGGCATTTTTTATCGTTGGCGCAATGTCCACGCACTGGTTGTATAATATGCTTGTCCATAGTCTAATCAATCGATTGACAATGGAAACGATGAAATTCTTCGCTTTTAGTTCTGAAATATGAAAAAAGTTTTTGTTTACATTTGAAAAATTTCTGACGGCTTCAATTTCTGTGTGTAACGTGTTGTAACGGTTGCATGGATGAACCGATTAAATTAAATTAATTTCAGATAAAATAAACACTTAGTCTATGTACAAACGGTTGATGCAAGTGCGAAATAATCCTATCTTTCCAAAATGGCATGCGAATTGAGTTGTTCTTTCGATTAAAACTGGGAATTTTGCAGGAAAATGGCCCAGGGGGTCCAAAATATATAGGGTCCAAAATATATTGGTTACCCTACTCACTATGATACTATTAAACACCTTCTATTTGCAGCACATATAAGTCATTTGAAACATTTTCAAAGTATGTGCAAGTTATACATTCTTCTGAGCACATTGTGCAAACAAATATGGCATCCGTTAAAAGATTCGTGGTAGTGATCTTGATAAACTGCATTTTTATTTTGTATCTGAAGGTAATATTGCAAAACGAAATCAATACTGTAATATGGTTTGACTTATATTTACTTCTATACAGATGGAGATAATGGATTTCATCAGATTAATGATACAGTCATGGACAATTACCGATCGATGAACCGTCCACCTCGCTGCCCACAGAGATGAAATGCATACCAATATTGCCCAAAAGATGGTAATTTCTGGATCATTTGCTTCTACTGCTTTCTCTGATTCATTGTTTTATCCTACTAAAAAATAAATATTGAGTAATGTCTATATCCATCTGTAAAATAAACTTTTCTTTATTTTCACTCATTATTGGATTTGAAAACAAGGAAATCCAAAAAGTTCATTAAAACGAATTTGTTCGATTAATATACTCCATTGAAGGCGCCCATGTAAAGTATGTGTCTGGTTTATGGATAGGATAAGTAGTAATCATACATTCAATGGAAATAAAGATTGGCGACAGTCCATTGATGTCGCACATACTTTCCATTTGTAAACTCACATTGCAAAAATCCATATGGGTGGCACATGAATCAAATGAGGACATTATCTTGAGTGTAGAAATTAAATGAAAAATGTTATCTAATATCCACTTGAATGTTGGATTATTCCGGCTATTTAGAAGACTGTTCGAAAGAGTCGTTGAAAATCGAGGGGAAATCTCAATGTATTCCATCCAGATGAAACAATGTTGCGAATGTTGTAGAAACACATAATTAGGTTAACTATACATACCTTACGCGCAATAAACTATTGCCAGCTATTGAATTGTTTCATTGAACCTGTATTTTGACCACTAAAAATATTTATTTACAAGTTGAATTTTGTTTAGTGAAACATACTTCATAAACATTCCATCCAACCACCCCTCATTTTCCGAGCCGTGCAGCCGGCAGCCGAGTGTCAACAACAGCTGTTTTGGAAATCTGACTCGACGCCCACTCTGCTGTCCTTGTTGCTCTACTTGAAAGAGTAGGGGTGCTCGTTTGCGTGCGAAAAACTTCTCGCTCGTTGATGCTGCCAAATCTGACAGCGACTGTTTCACCGACCGTTTAGAACGACGACTGTTTCAAACGGTCGCGAACAGTTAGGAACTGAACGGTCAATAACCGAACAGGCAAAGGAGCTGTTGCGTACCATTCCAGAAAAATCACGTTCAAGAGTGCTACTGAATTAAGTTCACGATTTCGGCCTATCGAAATACTGTGACGCTTACGGAAGATTAACACAGGCATCAACCGAATATCACCCGAGTTTATAGGGTGGGCCGACGTAATCCTACTAAATAGGTGGATAAATCGGTATATTAAGTAAAATCCAAGCAAGTTGACCACCTAAATACCAGATTTCGTCGGCCACCCGATTTAAACTGGCGATTAGTCAGTTGACGCTTCTCGAAAACTCATTCAAATAGTCTCAAATAGGCCAGGGGAAGTGGTTCACCCAGCGTGAATTTATAGCAGAGAAAAAGTAGATTTTGTATGAAAATTGACAGGAAAATGAATGACAAGTTCATCTACTTCTCCTGGCTATAGTCAGTGTTACTTTCCAGCACTAATAACAGTATCGAAAAGTAGCACTTTTCAGTACTGTTTTGGGAGTTACCAAATCATCATCAGATCAGATTTCGTATCCAAACAAATTCCTCAATTAAACTAACATCGATCTCTCACTTTCATCAACACAATATATAATTAACTTACTACACCAACAAAGCCGAAACACTACTCGTCATCCAAAACCCAAAAGTCACGCTAATTCTCGAAAGCCAAACACAAATTCACGTCCTTTCGTCGTTAGAATCGCCAACAGAATGCCGAAGCAACGGGAACGCACTCACTTCTTCCCTTTTTCTATATTACACACACCGACACGTTTTCTCCACTTGTTTTCGATCGAACATCCTACCGAACGCATTCTTTCTGTTCTTCTCATTCATCACCATTCTTTCCATGATCATCCTATCAAACATCAGAATCCATCTCGTCCATTCAAAAATCATCATTGATTCTTTCAAATAGGTTTATGCGCTTTCCATTTCAGTGATGCCAAAATAGTTTTCCAATGCTAATTGATTATTATTAAAATAAATAATCTATAATCATCTTATTCACTACACTCCATATGTCATTTATTGAATTGCTTTGATTTTCTTAATGATTTAAGTTCTGATTCTACATCCATTTGGACTAACCGACTAATGAAATCGGATTCGGATCCTACAATCAGAAGCTGGTTGTCCGTGAGGGTTTCTGAATCTTCAGATTCCTCTACAGTAAGAATTTGTGAGTTCACTACAAAAAACGTTAAGGCGTTATGGTGCGGTTCGTGTATGGAGCTATGCACGTGTTCACTATTTTGACGTTTTAGCGGTGCCGTGTTTATTTACGTGACCAATGACAACGAGTGAATGCGACACCGCTCAAACGTCAAAAGAGTGAACTCGTGCATTGGTCCATGGACCAATGCACGAGTTCACTAATTGACGTTTGAGCGGTGCCGAATTCACTCGTTGCCAAGGTCACGTAATATCACGGCACCGCTCAAACGTCAAATAGTGAACTCGTGCATCGATCCATTGCCCATTGCACGGTGACGTCATCAGAAAACCGCTCTTTTCTCTCCTTGAGACATCTGAAAACAAACGGTGCCAGTACCTGTCAACTTTGACAGGTACTGGCACCATTGTTTTCAGTTTGTTAAAGAGCAAAAAGAGATAGAATTTTGCCGTGAAATGAGCTATAACTTTATATGTAGGCAATTCAGCAGATACATAGCTTTTTGTACATTTCTTTCAGTATTGTAATTTTTTGGTAAAATCCAGAATGCGATCGCAGCTCTGTTTGGAGCTGCGAACTTATTTACACAGTGAGAGAAAATTGCTCAGAACAAAGTATTAAACCTCCTTGATTTCTTACACCACAGGTAGCAAAATAAATTAGCCTTCACAAAGATTATCAATATTCCTTGCCAAATTAGAGTAATACACATTATAATTGATAAAAATAAAACAGTTTTTAGTGAAATTTCGACGTCAGAAATATTTAATTTCATAAGCTGTATAAACATTTCATTGAAGTTCGTCAATAATGACTTAGTGTGTAAGAGGTCAGTTTAGCCGCTTATTTACATCTGTGAAAGCCGCCCGGAGTCGTCACAGCCGCCATCCCATTGTTTCGACTTTGACATTCACACTCAATCACGATTTGCTTGTTCAGTAATTTTTTATACTGGGTACGAATTGTAAATCATAAAAAATACCGAACTTTCAGCTTTTTTGATTGAAAATTTCTGAGGTTCAGTAATAATTTTTACTTTTTACTGAACTACGGTAGCTGTCAGACCCAATTTTCCAGCATTACCGAACAGGCCGAAAAAGTCAGTTAAAACAATTACCGACTATTCAGTAGTTGATGTTTTTTTACTGACTTGTCGTCAAAATCAAATCAAAACAAACTTATGCGCATGCGGGAAAGTGTCAAATGAGAAGTCGAAATTTAGTGAGAAACTCAACCATTTTAAGCAACCCAAAAGGCTCAGGAACTGCTTTACGTTGGTAAATTCGGTTGGTTTACATACAAGAGGTAAAATTCATCTGCATCATTGAGTTTTGCCTCTTGTATGCAAACCATCCAAATAATGATTTTGTCAACACATTTTTCGATTACTTCCACTGAGATATGAGCATGACCACAGACAAACAGACGTAACACTTAGAACACATCTCGATCCAAATCATAGTCACGAGGACATGTACGCCCAATGCTAAATGAGTGTATTTGGCCGACGGGCCAACAGATGGCGGTAGTGTGTAAACGTCAAACGCGAACAAAAACGATTGTGAGCGCTGCGGGTGGCGGATTGGCCACCTACCATATTTTTGAATCGATCGTTTAAAAAGGTGGTCGATGGACAATGATGAGAGTGTGACGTCTGTTTGTCTGTGAGCATACCGTAGATGTTTATCCGTACGAAAAATGCATGTCGATGTCCATGTTCATGTCGATTGGGTTATAATTTGTATTGATTTCTGAAAAAACAGTATCCGGAAAAGCAAAGGCATGGAGCATGGGAAACTGGAAAGCCAGCAAAAACGTTCTACAATTCTACTGACTAAGTTCAAGTAATTTCCATCAATCAAAAACATATTGTGATTTACTGGGTTTTTTCGGTAATCGTAAAAAATTACCGAATAAACCGTAGTTCCAAAACCCAGTAAAATTTTACTGGGGTCGGTAATCTGAATTGGCTGTGTTAGCTTCGCATCCAGAAAACTTCGCATCGCATGAGCAGGTGCGAATACGGTTTAGTGCTGCGAAGTCAATACTGTAGCTGCGAAGTGCGGCTTCATAAGTGCGAAAATGCAAATAAAAGTGCGGGATTGCCATCGAATCAATGTTGGTGTCTTCAGAGGCACTTATTCGTTGGACTGTGAGGAATAACCGACTCGATTTGCTGCAATCGCGCACTTTTATTAGCATTTCCGCACTTGTAAAAACTTCTGCGATAGTCCAGTGGTAAAAGGAATCCGCAATACAATATGGTAGAAAATTGTAAGCGGAGCGTCGTACCTGGTCCTGTTTTTGAAAGTAGAATCAGCAATGGACCAATGCACGAGTTCACTAATTTGACGTTTGAGCGGTGCCGAATTCATTCGTTGCCATGGTCACGTAAAATAGCAGGCACCGCTCAAACGTCAAATAGTGAACTCGTGCATCGGTCCATGGAAGTGTGAAAATTTGTGACAGTCATTCCACAGCCTACCTGATGGAGAAATCCTGAGTTGCTACAACACATGGATGCCCATGTGGATTTTATTGAAATATCCTCGGCGAGCCTCGTTAAATAAATGTACGACTTGTGCTGAAAAAATCATCATTTTGCAACTTGTTGCATAAATAATTATTATCGATCCTCCGTGTTTAGCAGACGAAATTCCACACGTTCCGCTATTACCCAACTAGCTTTTTCACTTTTAGAACGTTTAATTCAGGAATGGATCATTAAAAACAACCAAAACGGCCGCTATGGAAAGCATAGATAGCGCCACGGTAGCCTTGTGTGTCCAGCAAATGCTGTCACAATGTTTAATCCCATATATACAGTGCCGCCTCTGTTTTGATGCGGTGAACACTGACAAAAACTACCTTCAATGATCCATTACAAAACGGCGTAAGTAAGAATTTCAACTTTCGCAACCTAACCGTTACTTTCACCGCTCCGTTGTTTGTCCACCGTGTACTGACCTTTAGCAAACAATAGGCAAACGGCAAACGTTAGGCAAACGTCTGAAACGTCAAATAGCCAAATATTTGCACACTTGACAAAGTGTGTACTGATAGCTTAAAGGTGATGCACCACATGTGAGGCACTCGTCACCACAAACAGCAGCCCTGGTTGCTTGTTGATTTTGAATTCGCATCCCCCAGGGTGTAATGTTGCAGTAACGAACATTTTTGGATCTCTTTTTTTTTGTCATTTTAAACATGCCCCCATTTGGTAAGATGAGGCGTTGTTAAAATCACACTGGATTCTATCAAAACAAAATCCCAGGTCTCCTGTCAATTGACGCCGTTGCGACGATCAGCTGTTCCGAAACGTCTCGTAAAAATGGCTTATTGATTGGCTCAAGAGCAATTCCACCGAACATGACGAATTTTTTTTTTAATTTAATGTTTGTAATTTTTTGAATCGCCTGAAAATTTGCATACAGATTCTTTATGACCAAAAATGCCATTTTGCACCTTCAGACCGCACGTTTTGACCTCGCCTTATTTTTGAGAAGGGCGTATCGGAAAATGCATAGCAAATCTTTGAAAAACTGTAACTCGAAAACGGTTTGTCCGATCGTTTTGAGATCTTCTACAAAGTCGTAGGTATTGCTTAGGACTATCTGGAGAAAAAATATGCACGGTAAAAAAAGTTACAGATTATTTTTTATTTCAAGAACAAAATTTTAAAATCGATTTTCTCCAGAAACGCCATTTTTGATATTTTTATTTTTGGATATGTTTTAGGGGACAACTTATGTGATTTATTGCACAATGTTTCAAAATGGAGGAATTATGGACAAAAAAGTTATGATTTTTTTAAAAAATTACAGATTTTGAAAAAATCGAAATAGAGGAAAACAATAATTTTTTATGTGATTATTTGAAAGTACAGAAAAATTGCAAACGAAAAGTAACTTAAGTAAATTTTTTCTAGGTTGCATCAATTTCGAGATATACTCATATTTTATATAGAATTTCCAAATAAAAAAGTAAAATAGGCCCTTTTCAAACATATTTCGTGTTTTCTCCATTCCAGAAATATTTTATTTTGATTGAGTGAATCGTAGCTGAATTGTTTATTGTTTGATCAAAACCTATTATACTAAGTATTTAAAAAAGTATGCACGGTTAAAAAAATATAAACGAAATTTTCAAACGAAAATTTGAAGTTCATTGTTCTTAAAAACCGCAAAAATTGAATGTTATTAACTTTTGCAAGCATATTGTTTGTAATTTTCTTGCACAATGCTTTAAAACGGAAAATTTTTGGATAATAAATAAATTATTTAAAAAAATAAATAAACGATATTTTTGGTGCGTTTTTTTGAGTACAGAAAAATAACTATATATTTTTAAATATAAAAAATTCCTATCGAAAAATACTCAAGTAAAATTTAACTGAGATGCATCACTTCCGAGATATACACGGTAAATCTAAACGTGGCATTAAAAATGTGATTCTATCACAAACCGTGTACCTTTGGTCTCCAGGGCTAAGCCCGGCTGATGGGTAAAGCCCTCTCATCGCGGCAAGATCGTACAACCATGGAGAAGTGTTTTTTTTTGTGTTTTTGTTTTTTTTTTTAAAGCATCGTTTTTCTATTATTCATTTACCATGTCCAAATGTATGGGTATGGGGAAAAACGTGTTTGTTCATCATACCTACTAACACAGGCAAAAAGTGATGAAAAACCCTTGTGGAGCCTGTTTAGTAGAAATGCCTGTAATATACAAAAAGGATGAGTAGAACTGTTCCTTTTAATTCTACTATTTCAACCTCAAACTGTAAAGCCGTCTTCAGTGTTGTGTACTTGACTTGACTTGGTTTTGTGTTGTTGAAATCAAAATAAAATTTTCCGGAATGGAGAAACACGAAAATATGTTTTGAAAAGGGCCTATTTTTCTTTTTTTATTTGAAAATTTTTATATAAGATGAGTATATCTCGAAATTGATGCAACCTAAGAAAAATTTACTTAAGTACTCTTCCAATGCATTTTCTGTACTATCAAATAAACACATAAAAAAATATTGTTATCCCTTTATTTCGATTTTTTTCAAAATTTGTAATATTTATAAAATTATAACTTGTTTTGTCCATAATTCTTCCATTATGAAACATTGTGTGCAATAAATCACATAAGTTGTCCCCTAAAACATGTCCAAAAATAATAAAAATCACAGATGTATTTTTCATAGAAAATCGATTTTATTTTTTTTTATTAAAAAAATCTTCATTATTTTTTTACCGTGCATATTTTTTTCCAAATAGTCCTAAACAATACCTACAACAACCGCAAAATATATTCAAAAATTAAAAACATCAATGTTGCGGTTTTTAAGAACTAATTAGCTTCAAATTTTCATTTGAAAATATCGTTTATATTTTTTACCGTGCACTCTTTTTTCAATTACTTAAGCATAAATGTTTTGATCAAACGATAAACGATTCAGCTACACGGATAACTTAGGAAATACTTAGTTAGGGTATGAATTATCACATCTATTGCATTTTTGATTTTTATGCATTGTGCAGCATATGAAATAGCGCCACCAACATAAGTTTTATACTTCGCCATGCATTTTCGGAAATTATTGTTTTGTATAGATATTGGCTATGTTTTGCTGCACTTTGGACTTGGTGTTCTTTTCATTCCCAGTTTAATATGCAGCTGCAAGGCACTCACGTCGAGGTAAAAAAAAACACGTTGCTATTTCGCGTGGTAATTCGTGAACATTTTCTTACGTTCGTCGGTGCTATTTTACGCTACATTCTTTCAGAAACTCAAGTGTCCAACAAGTAAGTCAAAAAAAATTGAATCAACGAAGAGGAAGAGTCAAATAATCAATACGTTTCAGCAAACTGATGTGAGCCAAAATTGAGAAGGAAATGGAAAAGTTTCCTGACGATCGCCAACAGACGAGCTGATTAGGATTCCTAAGCAAAATGAACTAAACCAACCAACCGACGATTCCAGAGGAAATTTCCCCAACGTTCTGGAAAACATAAGAGTTTCAAGGCGAGTGTGTATTTAGCAGCCGCCGGGATGACTCCAAAGATAATTCCAATCCATATAACCCTCACTGATGTTCATCTTTGGCAGTAGTGGAGTATGTTTTTTATTAAATAAATGGTGAAATTTCTACCAATTATTAGTTTCATTCAACTGTTTTGTTTTTTATCTTTCTGCCTCTGAGCTTGAATGTAAACAAAAGAATAGCGGTAGCTAAATAATAATGCACAATTATACATTGTAATTCTTAAAAAACCGTTTATTCTTTGAAAAGGATAAAAGACGGATATGCATTCCATGGGGTGAATAGACAGAATATTGTTTTAGTATGAGGTTTAAGCTTTTCAGTATTTAATTATTTAAACCGTGTACGATTCGCTCAATAGGCCTATTCACATGACGTTCCAAAAACAGCTGATCTGGAAGCTCTTGACAGTTCTTCTATGAAAATGACAGCCTCGTGTATGCACCGGTCCTCCACCGATGTAAACAAATGCATAGACGGACCCTGTCACATGAAAAGGCCCTATCAAAATATTTTTTTCTGGAATGGAGAAACACGAAATATGCTTGAAAAGGGCCTATTTTACTTTTTTATTTGGAAATTCTATAATAAATATGAGTATATCTCGAAATTGATGCCAACCTAGAAAAAAAATACTTAAGTACTTTTCGATTGCAATTTTTCTGTACTTCAAAATAATCACATAAAAAAATATTGTTTTACTCTATTTAAATTTTTTTTCAAAATCTGTAATTTTTCAAAAAATCATAACTTTTTTGTCCATAATTCCTCCATTTTGAAACATTGTGCAATAAATCCACATAAGTTGTCCCCTAAAACATATCCAAAAATAAAAAATATCAAAAATGTGTTTCTGGAGAAATTGATTTTAAAATTTGTTTTTGGGAATAAAAAATAATCTGTAACTTTTTTTTACCGTGCATATTTTCTCCATATAGTCCTAAGCAATACCTACAACTTTGTAGAAGATCTCAAATCGATCGGACAAACCGTTCTCGAGTTACAGTTTTTTAAAGATTTGCTATGCATTTTCCGATACGCCCTTCTCAAAAATAAGGCGAGGTTCAAAATGGCGGTCTGAAAGTGCAATAATGGCATTTTTGGTCATAAAGAATCTGTATGCAAATTTTCAGGCGATTCAAAAAATACAAAAATAATCGGGGTTTTGCGAAACGGCGTGGAAACCGCTCTCAAAGTTAAAGTTCATATTTGATAGGCCTATTCACAAGACGTTTCAAATCAGCCTGATCGGGAAAGCTCTTTGACAGTCCTTCTATGGAGATGACAGTCCCCGTGTTAGTATCGATACTCCACCGATATAAACAAATGCATAGACGAGCCTGTCACATGAAAAGGCCTAATTCATGGATGCTTTTCTTGAGCATTTCCTGCAAGAAATTTCCCACGCATCCAGATAGGCGATTACTTTTCTGTGTGCATACTTCGCTTAAAAAGAGAGGCAGATGGAAAATAGTCATAATAATACTAAAATTTAGTAATTCTGTGACTATCCGTGTTTCTGAGTGTTCATGAACAGATCCATAGTTTTAAACTTACAGATCAAACGTGTGGATTTTTATCAGTGTAGTGACGTAGAATTCTTTTTTTTTTAATTCACAGCTCCAAAAGGAACAACAGTCAGCTATTAAGGATAAGGAAAGTAATCGTAATGAGATTTGCGATAGTGGAGAAAAATTTACTTGATGTGAAAACTCAACTAGAACAGGCGGATAAACGGGAGAAAAGGATTCAGAAAGAATTGGATACGCTAAACGAAAAAATAAAAATAGCCAAAGATGAGAAAGGCCGAATTGCCTCTGCCCTTGATAGTAAGGTAAATATGTCATTATTCAACAAAAAATTATTTGCATTTTCTATATCGTGTTTTTTTCAGTCTCAAGAACATAGAAACTGCTTAAAAAGATATTGAAAAATTAAGAACCGAGATTTCTTCGTTGGAAACTAGATGTAAATGGAGCACGGTCAAGCTAAGGCAAGAAATAGAAGCCAAACACGTAAGTTTATGATTCATGTATACATTGAACCAATAAATAAATATCCAAAACGCTACTTTCTTTTACGGGCATTGGATTCCCATTTATTGTATGTTTACCCATTAAATGTCATGTATCCCGGGTAGAAAAAAATGCAAATTAATTTCAAATTTTACCATTAAATAATGGCTCAAAGCTGTGGGTTTTGCTACCAACTAAGGCCAACCCTTCTCCAGTAGAGAAGTTAGACCAAATACCGATGGTTTGCTTAATTTTCACCACCTAATAAAATTTCAATCTTGTCGCTCTCTTGCGTAGGGTGACCATCTCATAAAGACTCAAAATCAGGACATTTAAAATTTTCACAACTTAGGGTGCTTTGGCATTGGGGGTTTTTCTCGGCCGATTTGTCTGAACTTTGCAATAAAAAGAATTTTAATACGATGCATGTTGTGGCCAAATATGAGGTCAGTAGCTTTCAAAAACTCCACTGCCAAAGTGAATCAAAAGTTCCAAGAATAGGATCCGGCTCTACCTGGTGCAAATTCTGTTTTAGCTTTAAATACCAAATATGACTCATATTCCCGATTCCAATAGCCATTTCCAAAGATTTTTGTTTTCTTAATTTTTGGTGTCGAAGACTTGTAATGTAAAATCACGCGACACTTCTGATTAGCAGGTATGAGTATACGTACAAATTCTTATACCTATATATTGCGGGCGCTCATTTTAAATCCACATCCAGCGGCGGCGGTAACCGCGCTGAAGATATGCGCGCAATTCAAACGCAACGTCAAAATTCAAGTAGGCTTGGATTTTTTTCGTTCTTCATGGACGCAAATGTTTCAAATTTGCTAAATCTGAAACATTTGGTGAATTTTATTATCACTGCGACGGTATATCGACATTTTCAGATAATTATCATTACGTGGATTTATCTTTCAGAGCACAATATAACTAGGTAGTCTTTTGCTAAGACAATAAGAATCCTTTAGGAATCTACCGAGGGTCTCAGAAAATTAATTGAGATATCTCACGACATCGTGCAAATTATTGCAGCAATTTACCAATGATTTTCAAAAAAAAAAAAAATCATATTGTCTGATCAAGATTTCGCTAGGAAATAACTAAGCATGTCAAAACAGAGAAGTATATTTCACAGAGTCTAATTGAAACTTAAATGAAAATCCTAGAACCTTTTGGGGAAGATTTATAACACATAATAATGCCAGGAAATAACGGAAGCATTCCTCGAATCGTGGTTATACAGAGTATATACTAAGAATCTTTTTAAAAACTTCATAAGAAAGCTTCCGTTAAAGTTTCCATAAAGGTCTCGTAAGAATTCGCTAAGGATCTCGCCAGGAATTCATGAAGAGTTTCAAAAAATGAATCAAAGTTTTGGGAGAAATGCGATGCATCAAAATATTGAAACAAAGATAGAAAATCCCGTGGTTGCTTTTTATTTGTGCTGAAAAGGCAGGACAAATCCTAAAATATGAAAAACAAATCAGGACGCCTCAAAAGAAACTCAAAATCAGGACATGTCCTGCTTAATCAGGACGGATGGTAACCCTACTCTTGCGACGCCTATCCATAGCTTCGCGGAAATTGACATTTCTGTCAAAGTGTGAGCCAATCGAGCAGCGAGAACTGTCAAAGCGTGAGCCAAATGAAAGTGCGTTGTATTTGTTTTAATCTTTTTCTCGTGAAGTAGTGTAATCCACTTGAAATTATTTCGGTAAAAGTTATTTTGCATAGAAAAAAATATTGAATGATTTGCCTTTTTAAATTTTTGTGAATGTAATATTAATTGGCTCATATATTATACCATTAATACTTTTGAAATTTAACTTAGAGATCAATTAATTAAAAATACACTATTGAGCATGAGAATGTCATGTCCGTATTACAATATTATTCTCGAAACTGAGCTAACTTCGCATTTCCGGTCTGTTGCCAAATCATTCATTTCACTTCCGATTATCTCTCATATAAAGGATCACTACTATCCATCTATTCATTTTATCATTTGTAAAAATCTTCTACAGCCCGAGCAACACACATGTTTATAATAGTGTATTATCAACTTATATATGACTAATTTTGGTCATAGGGGGAGATCCCCCAGTACCGGACGCTAAGCCACTAAATTCATAATTCGAAAAATATTGATTTTATGGGCTCGTGTTACCCATTTATGATAAATATTATCATTTTTATAGTGTACAAAAATAAATTTGAAAATATAAATATGAATTTTGACATTGCATTTTGATGATGTATTTCAGTACCAAATTGATCGATCTTTAAAGGTGGCACCCAATACCGGACACGATCTGGAAATGCATCGAATTCTGTAAATTTTGAACATCATTGAATGTGTACACTATAGGAATAGTTATAATTACCCAATTCAACGAATTTTGCAATATTTACTAGAATAATTTGAGTTTTTTCTTAGTTTGCAAGATGCCTATTAAAAACCTCTTTCATATATGATGAAAAATAGCACATTTTACGATATTATTCTGAATGTTCATTCTTCTTAATTTTATTGCATGTTTGATACCATGATCGACGGAACCCTGAAAAATGAAAGTATTTTGAGACACTGATGCAATAATTTACAAAGATTTCATATAACAAAATCAAGCCTGTCCGAAACTGAGGCACAGGAGTTGCTTAACCAAAATTGTAATGTGTCCATATTTAGTTCAATCATGGTACAAAATACATTCAATACTATCAAATTAGGATTATGTTCGATCATGCTTGCGGGATTCAAAGTATATTTTTTTATATTCAAAACAATTACTAAATAGGCTCAACTCTATGCAAAATGGTAAATAATGATATTTGTATTAAAAAAACGACTACTTCATTATTTCTCAATAGTAAATGAAGTAGAACGACTAAACAAAGGACACGGGTATACCACAAAAGATCAAAGAAATGGTGGCAGTGGTTCATCCCGAACAGAAAAGAAAAAAATAGGCTCAAATTATGAGGATACGTCCAATTTTTTAAAATTTTCAAACTTTTCTACTTTTTTAAAAAGGCATGCATATTTAAAAATGTGTTGTTCTACACAAACATTAGTCTACATAATAGCCTTCTTTTCTACTAATACACCATCTTGATTGGACCATGATTTCTCAATGTTTCGACTTTGTCCGGTATTGGGTGCTGTCCGGCACTGGGGGATCTCCCCCTATATCAGTTGATAATACAAAATTATAAAATGTGTGTTGCTGGGTCGCATGACCGATGTAGCCATATACAAAATAATACAAAATAATAACTAAAATATTGGCAAAAGTAAATAACAAAATATGTTATTATTTAGATATTGATCACAAAATAACAACTAAATAAGCTATTAACATGTAGATTTGACCATACTGATTAATGTTTCAAATACGCGACCATACAAACAACGGGTTGTTAAGAATGTTTACCGTTTCAAAACTGAGATTTTTCCCATATAATTCCTGCACAGAAACATCACTAGTACCCACACATCGTATGCTCAAGTACTAGGTCCCCTCTATGGACGGACAGCTGTCGCGGTCTTTTTGGAGTATTTAGGTTGTTATACACTGCAAATCTGCAAAAATCTTTGGGTCCTAAAATGTTTAATGAATCATTGTTTATTTAATAATACGAAAGAGCATGTTCTTTCAACTTATTTTAGCAATTTTTCCAGCTCAAATAACGGCTATAACATAATTTAAACTTTGATTTTAAAAATGATTCCAAATATGAACCTTACACTTTTGCTCATGTTTGGCGGTTTACTTTGTCGACAAAAAATGCTTTATGGGTTTTTAGCTTTAAACCCTGGGGTTGTTCCTATCTGACATTTCGGAAGAAACATAGAAAACAAAATATATCCAACTTTTGAGTTAAACCAAGAGGAGAAAAATCGTAAAAAAATGTTTTAAGGACTAACTTAAACCGGCGTTTAACATACAAAAATTATCAAAAACTTAGTAAACAATGTGTTTATTGGCCTAAACATAAGCCGTTTTGGAACTAAAATTGAGACAGGGCTTTAGGACCCTATTAAATTCGGTTCCGTTATGCCTAGTGGCGCTTAAGCCTGTTAAATAAACGTTTAAGTAAAAAAAAAATATATATGTTTTACACGTTACAGGTTCTTGAAAAGGAGTTACACGACTTAAAGAACACTGAAATCTGTACAAAATCAGATAATGGTGAAAGTACTTTGGAAAAAATATCTGAACTGAAGGTAAGATAATATCGCAGAATGATATAATTCCGAGTTTTATGAATTTCTGAATGATTTAGCCATTTTATTGTTTGTTTGCAGGCCAACCAAATAACGTTGAAGCATGTGAATGTAGAACAAGCAGATAAAATATCTGCTCTTGAACAACAGTTAGAAAACACATTTAAGGAACGTACTACTCTTCAGTCATTATTGGAAATTACCAACGACAAGGTATAATTGAATAAGAATTTTAATTATGTAATAATTTTTATCTATTTCTAGAGGACTAAATTGAGTGTGGATTTTGAAAAACTTCAACAAGAAAATTTGGACCTACAACATCAACTTGATACTAATGTCCTCAAGATAGCTGAGCTTCAAGCAAAGCTCAATGATCTAGGAACTGTTCGAGCCCAATTGTCAATGTAAGTATTGTTTTTTTTTTTTGCAATTTCGTAGAAGAGTTTTTGAGGGTACTATCAAAATCATATCGGGATACATTCAGCATTATTTTGGCAAGTTGTGTAACGATTCATACAGAACTTGAAAGCAAGTTTTACAACAAAATGAACCGTTTTTTATGTTCATTACAAATTGATCTCACCTGTAAATTGTTGGCCAGGAGGCATAAGTATTGTTGGTTTTACAATTAATCAATGTGAAATGTACCGATTTCCAATAGTATCAATTTCAGCATTGTTATCCTTCAACGTTTAATACCCAGAACAAAGACGTGTACGAGCACCATATCAATAGGATATTCGTATAGTTATTACAAAAACATAGGATTCATTAAAATAAGTTCAAAGTCCGTTGATCTGCCAGGAAACATTCATAAGCCACGTGGACTTTTTCATACACAAATTGAAAAGGCCTCGTGATTTATGGAGAGCCTCTCATTCTGAAAAAAATCGATATTGTAAACATGAAACATAATATCCTGCAAGGGCCCTTCATAAACCACGTTATTATATTTTTGGAATTATTTTGGTACGTTGTGGTCAACTCTTGAAATTTTTATTTATATGAACCGTAACCTTTAAACAGACCCCGCCCCCTAAGATTAATACACAATTTATGGACGGCTCCACAGTATGGTCAAGGGGTTGTTCATAAACCACGATATTTCTGAGAGACAGCTGGTGTTATTGTAGTATCACTATTTAAAATCGCTTATTTCAACCATTTATATCATATATATGTATTTGATAGCCCTTAGTGATTCTTCTGGACATCTTTTCGGAATTTTTTACAGAAATCTGTATATGATTTTGCGTGTGTTTAAGGATTACTTTTGAAATCCATGTGGAAATTCTTCGAAATTCTTGAAAATTCTTTCGGAAATACTATGGAAGATTCTACAAAAATCCTGATGCAATTCTTCTGGATATTTTAGAGGATTTTGCCAAAAAAATAAGTACTAGAAATTTTTTCTGGAATTCCTCCGAAAATAAGTCTGATATTTTTTTTTTTTTTTTCAGAAATACTTCTTGGATTTCCCTGGGCTTGGGATTATATTTTCCAGGGAGCGAATGAATTTTGATAATTGATCGCTGTTGGTAGTAGTTTTTGATTAGATGTTGGGTGAATTTCAAAGCAATGGCAACCTTTTTATTACAAAATTTAGTTTTATCTTATGACCTTAACATTCTGGTTAAACTACTGTACAGTTGAGCTGCACTATGGCTATCACTCATCAAAATTACTTTCACTTCGGGAAAATATAATTTCAAACTGGGCGGGGAAGATTACGAACTGAGGTGGGTTAGGAGCACAATCAGACCCTTGAATGTGCAATGTGGGGTAATAATTGGGAATGCCATTGACGGGTTTGTAATCTTCTACGAGGTTTTTCGAAAACCAACAGGGCGCGTGCACCGGGTTGCGGATAGGAGCAAAGGGAGATCAATAGCATCTACCTAAAATAATAAGAGCAAAAAGCCGTTCCATGAATAGGTAATGTTTAGTGATCTTCTATGGTGTTCTAGTAACTATAAAATTCTTAACTCACTGGAATTCTGGCCTTGTAATATCAATAGTGATAAAAAGAAAATAATACCTAATACTTAATAAGTACAATGTAGCTTCAATGTAGTAATAATGAAATAAAATCAATTTTCCTATACATGACAAGGTTTTTGAAGGACAAATCAATGAGTGAAAGAACTACCTATTAGAAAAGCCACATCAGCTAAGGCTATACATATACAAATGTTGTCATAGGGTCATGGCGAGCATTCGGTATGTTATGTCTATGACTGATTCTTTATCTAATAGGGGCACTAGAAGACCACGCGGACCAATTTTCAAAACAAATTATTTTTATACATCGGTCTTAAGATCCGAAAGGCCTCAGCTGTGCTGCAAAGTCATTTTATAAGCTATTCATTACTACTGTTTAATTGTTTATAATTCTAACAAAACTACATAATTAACTCATTACTAATCATTGTTCCTATATTCTCTCTTTCTCTCCTTCTACTGTTGCATGATTATGAGCATCACTAATATAATGCATGAGCATGCACAATAAGGAATAATTTCAGGATTGAAAGCAGTACATGGATACCTAGATAGAATAGCTTCGAAAAGAGTGCTCAAAATAGAATATTTTCTGGTCAGGGAAGTATAATCATCAAGGGTATGAAAATTTCTACTTCATTAACTCATAGATCACACAAACAAATGAACTAATAATATCAAATATTTTTATATAAATCAGCATCGTCAATCAGTGCAAAAATAGATAAAGTTTATAAAGTTATCATCATCATTTGAATTGCGCACTTTATAGTAATGTTCAATTCAGTATCAAAATCTCCTAAAGCGTCGCATCGTGCCATCAGCAGCCCTTAGCATCACTCTCATATTGTTATTATTTTTGTTGTTTTTAATATTTCTAGAAAGCGATCAGTTTATTCTTTCTTACTTGTACAATGGCCGGTCTATTTGGAATTTCATTAAGTCAAATCAAACTTCAAAACTCAAATTAAATTGCTTTCAGCACATTTACATTTTGCAGCATAATTGCATTACTGTGTCAAGTCTTCTCCATTCCCTATACCCTACCCCAACCCTTCTTATCCTTTCCGATGGTGTTCAAGTGGTCCGCATAGACTATTACGGCCATTACCTATCCCTTCCCCCGGCTTTGGACTGACTTGCGCTCTCATTGCCCCACCAAACGCTGCAAAATGAAAATGAAAATGAAAGAAATACTTCTGGGATTTTTATGAGAATGCCTCTGGGATTCTTATGTGAATGCCTCTCGGATTCTTATGAGAATGCCTCTGGTATTCTTCCGGAAATCACCTAAGATGCTTTCGGAAGTCTTTTTGAATACTTCCGAGGATGCTTCCAAAAATCTTTCTACTGAAATTTTACGTCAATATATCTGAAATACTTCTGAGACTCTTCCAAAAACCCTGTTAGAATTCTTCCGGATATCTTTCTAGGATTCTTTCGGAAAATCTTATGGGATTCTTTCGGAATTCTTTTTGAGGATCCTTTAAATCCTACCTACTAGATTTTTTTGAAGGATTCCTGCAGAAATTCTTGCTGAATTACCTCTACAATCCAGAAGCATCCTGCATTTTTCAAAAAAAAAAAACTGATTATTCTTTCTAGGATTCTTTCGAAAATAAAATAAATGGGTGGTAAATGACTGGACAATGCGTACCATCGGTACTTCGCGTACCTGCAGGTATAAAATAGACCCCATTTGTGGTCCTTAGCCTCTTGTCCAGTAATTCCTATCATTCCTATCAGGGTCATGGCGAGCATTCGGTATGTATGTCTATGACTGATTCTTATCTAATAGGGGCACTAGAAGACCACGCGGACAATTTCGAAACAAATTATTTTTATACATCGGTCTTAAGATCCGAAAGGCTAATCATTGTTCCTATATTCTCTCTTTCTCTCCTTCTTATCTGTTGCATGATTATGAGCATCACTAATATAATGCATGAGCATGCACAATAAGAATAATTTCAGGATTGAAAGCAGTACATGGATACCTAGATAGAATAGCTTCGAAAAGAGTGCTCAAAATAGAATATTTCTGGTCAGGGAAGTATAATCATCAAGGGTATGTAAAATTTCTACTTCATTAACTCATAGATCACACAAACAAATGAACTAATAATATCAAATATTTTTATATAAATCAGCATCGTCAATCAGTGCAAAAATAGATAAAGTTTATAAAGTTATCATCATCATTTGAATTGCGCTCTTTATAGTAATGTTCAATCAGTATCAAAATCTCCTAAAGCGTCGCATCGTGCCATCAGCAGCCCTTAGCATCACTCTCATATTGTTATTATTTTGTTGTTTTTAATATTTCTAGAAAGCGATCAGCTTATTCTTTCTTACTTGTACAATGGCCGGTCTATTTGGAATTTCATTAAGTCAAATCAAACTTCAAAACTCAAATTAAATTGCTTTCAGCACATTTACATTTTGCAGCATTAATTGCATTACTGTGTCAAGTCTTCTCCATTCCCTATACCCTACCCCAACCCTTCTTATCCTTTCCGATGGTGTTCAAGTGGTCCGCATAGACTATTACGGCCATTACCTATCCCTTCCCCCGGCTTTGGACTGACTTGCGCTCTCATTGCCCCACCAAACGCTGCAAAATGAAAATGAAAATGAAAGAACTACTTCTGGGATTTTTATGAGAATGCCTCTGGGATTCTTATGTGAATGCCTCTCGGATTCTTATGAGAATGCCTCTGGTATTCTTCCGGAAATCACCTAAGATGCTTTCGGAAGTCCTTTTGAATACTTCCGAGGATGCTTCCAAAAATCTTTCTACCGAGATTTTTACGTCAATATATCTGAAATACTTCTGAGACTCTTCCAAAAACCCTGTTAGAATTCTTCCGGATATCTTTCTAGGATTCTTTCGGAAAATCTTATGGGATTCTTTTCGGAATTCTTTTTGAGGATCCTTTAAATCCTACCTACTAGATTTTTTTTGAAGGATTCCTGCAGAAATTCTTGCTGAATTACCTCTACAATCCAGAAGCATCCTGCATTTTTCAAAAAAAAAAACTGATTATTCTTTCTAGGATTCTTTCGAAAATAAAATAAATGGGTGGTAAATGACTGGACAATGCGTACCATCGGTACTTCGCGTACCTGCAGGTATAAAATAGACCCCATTTGTGGTCCTTAGCCTCTTGTCCAGTAATTCCTATCCCTACCTCCCCGTGGTGCGAGTATCCGTTGGTTGGACCTTGGTCATATGCTGACAGGGAAGGGGGGCTCCCCTCTTCTGAGTGTGTAGCTTATCAGAGCATCTGTTCTCCATGTTAGGGGCGGCTCAAAACAGCGTCTGTTCTCCATGTTAGGAGCGGCTGATCATCATCCTAGTGCCAGCGTGGGACTCTAAACAGTGCTGTGCACGATGATCCTCCGGCGAGACAGGGGGTTGGTGCAGGCCTTACAAGCCAGTCGTAAAAATTAATCAGTACAATTAGCATACAATGTAAATTCGAACCGGAACAATCGGCATAGACTTAGGCATCGAAAACGGACTAACGATTGGAAACTCGTAACATGGAACTGTAAGTCTCTCAATTTCTTGGAAAGTACCCGCATTCTTTCCGAATTATTGAGGGTCCGCAAGTTCGACATCGTAGCGCTGCAGGAGGTTTGCTGGAAAGGGTCGACGGTACATTCGTATAGGGATGGTTATACCATCTACCAGGCCGTTTCTTCATTATCAGCATAATCAACGTGCACGGCCCTCACCTAGCAAGTGACGATGACGATAAGGACGCTTTCTACGCGCAGCTGGGACGTGAATACGACGGCTGCCCAAGCCATGATGTCAAAATCGTTATCGGCTATATCAACGCTCAGGTTGACCAGGAGGAGGAATTTAGACCGATTATAGGGAAGTTCAGCACTCACCAGCTTACGAACGAAAACGGCCTTAAGGCCGATTTCTTCACCCCGCTTAAGCCTTAAACCTAGTTTAATCATATGGGTAAACGTGGTTTACGGCTTAAGCGAAGGTAAAGAAATCGGCCCTTAGACTGATTGATTTCGTCGCCTCCAAAAACATGGTCATACGTAGTACCTACTTCCAGCACAGCCTCCCGTATCGGTACACCTGGAGATCACCACAACAGACTGAATCGCAAATCATCCACGTTTTGATTGATGGAAGACACTTCTCGGACATTATCGACGTCAGAACCTATCGCGGCGCAAACATCGATTCGGACCACTACCTAGTGACGGTTAAAGTGCGTCAACGACTCTCCGTTGTGAACAACATTCGGTACCGACGCCCGCCACGGTACAATCTGGAACGACTCAAGCTACCCGAAGTCGCAACTGATTACGCGCAAAGCCTTGAAGCAGCGTTGCCGGATGAGGGAGAGCTCACCGAAGCCCCTCTTGAGGACTGCTGGAGTAGTCTCAAAGCAGCCATTAACAACGCAGCGGAAGGTACTATTGGGTTCGTGGAAGGAAGTCGACGGAACGGTTGGTTCGACGAGGAGTGTCGGACGGTTTTGGACGAGAAGAATGCAGCGCGGGCGATGATGCTGCAGCAAGGCACCCGTCAAAACGTGGAACAAACAAGAAGCAAACAGAAGCGAAGACAGCAAAGCCATCTATTCCGGGATAAAAAGCGCCGCCTGGAAGAGTTGGAGTGCGAAGAGATGGAGCAGCTGTATCGTTCTCAAGAAACACGTAAGTTCTACAAGAAACTCAATGCATCCCGCAAAGGCTGTGTGCCGCGAGCCGAAATGTGGGATAAGGATGGAGGTATCTTGACGGACGAACGTGAGGTGATTGAAAGGTGGAAGCCATAACGCGGGTAGATCACCTTTTCGTGGTGCGTTATGGGGTAAAGATCTACCAATGAACCCTAGTCCTGACTGCTTCAAACGAAGAGAACAGGATATTAGTAATCAAAGGCACATTTCTTAGTCCTTGTTACATTTTTAAAACTTGTTAAAAGTGACAAGTCTCGGTTTTCCAGTTGCCGAGAATAATTTTGAAATAAGGAAAAAAAAATGAGTCGAATACAACAATTTGTTTTTAGATCTTTTATTTATTTAGTTCTCTAGTTTGAAGAAGTAAGGACTAGGATTCTGATGCATGGACAATAGAGTGGTTCAAAAAATCGTTTTTGCTCCACACCGCTCATTCGATTCAAGATCAGATTCTGAGTGTCCTCCCAAAATTTGAGCACATTCGGATGAAAATTGAGACTGCACAAGCCTTTCTAAGTTTATATGGGAATTACTATGGGAAAAGCAAGCAAATCATTCAATCGGTCATAGTGTTTGCTCATGTATTCTTAGGGATTAGAGCTACGTTGATACTGTTAGATAAATTCATCAGCCGCAACTTTGATGAAGACCGTTTTCAAATCGGTCGGCTCAGTAATTAGTTATTGATTTCTGTATGAGTTGTAAAACTTTGGCTATGATATTTGGGCTGCTCTGCAGGCACCACTGGATATATGCAGTAAAACATAGTAGCCATGATTTATGTGTGCTATCTTTCGCGCCAGGTGCAGCAATGTTGCCTATTCAGAAGATAAGTGAGCACTGTAGAAGAATTTGCGATTGGCTATAAATCTATAACTAATTAATGAGCCGTCCGATTTGAAAACGGTCTTCGGCAAGGTTGTAGCTGATAAATGTATCTTACATAATCAATGTAGCTCTAATCTCCAAAAGCACATGGACAAACACTATGACCGATTGAATGATTTGTTTGCTTTTCCCATAGTAATTCCATATAAACTTTGAAGGGCTTGTGCAGTCTCAATTTTCATCCGAATGCGCTCAAATTTTGGGAGGACACTCAGAATTTGATCTTGGATCGAATGAGCGGTGTGGAACAAAAACGATTTTTTTGAACCACTCTAATGGACAATATCTGTGTAATTTCCTGGCTTTATCAAGGGATCCGATTTTGACTGATAAAGGGGCGCGCCTGTGGAGAGTGTACCCACCACATTCTTCAAAGGGTATAAATAGCAGAACCTTTCAATTAGAATCCTTTCCTGCGATCAAGCTAGGAATTACAACTGTAAGAAAACCGAATACTTTATCACTTCTCAAAAGTGATAAGGTAACACGACATGCACTAAACAACGGACACGGGATATACTACAATAGATCAAATATTGGTCGCAGTGGTTTATGTTCCGAACAAAAAAAAAAGGTAGAAGCAGCACTACGATGAACACCTAAACCATTCTTAACGCAGCCTATAAAGTGCTTTCCCAGATCATCTTCCGCCGTCTATCGCCACTGGCAAGCAGATTTGTGGGAAGTTATCAAGTCGGTTTTGTGGACGGGCAATCGCCGACAGATAAAATCTTTATGTTGCGGCAGATCCTCCAAAAGTGTTGCGAATATCAAGTCCCTACGCACCATCTATTCATCGATTTCAAAGCGGCCTATGGAAGATTATGGACGAGAATGGTTTTCCCGGGAAACTGACTAGACTGATCAAAGCAACGATGGATAGTGTACAGTGCTGTATGAAGATATCGGGTGCAGTATCGGACCCGTTTGAAACACGCAAAGGACTTCGACAAGGCGATGGTCTTTCCTGCCTCCTGCTCAATATTGCGCTAGAAGGTGTTATGAAACGGGTGGGCTTCAACATGCGGGGCACGATCTTCAATAAATCCAGCCAGTTCATTTGCTTTGCTGACGACGTGGACATTGTCGGAAGAATGTTCCAGGTGGTTTCTGAACAGTATACCAGGCAGAAACGTGAAGCAGATCGGGTTGGATTGAAGGTAAATACGTCGAAGACGAAATATCTGCTGGCTGGAGGAACCGAGCACGATAGAGCTCACATTCGCAGACGCGTGATAATCGACGGGGATGAGTTCGAGGTGGTGGACGAATTTGTCTACCTCGGATCATTGATAACGTCGGATAACAATTGCAGCAGAGAAATTCGAAGACGTATCATTGCCGGAAGTCGTGCTTACTACGGACTCCACAAGACCTTGCGGTCTGGTAAACTTCACTTTCGTACTAAGTGTACCATGTACAAGACGCTGATAAGACCGGTAGTCCTCTACGGGCATGAGACGAGGACCTGCAAGCACTAGGAGTTTTTGAACGACGTGTGCTTAGGACGATCTTCGGTGGAGTATGTGAGAACGGCGTATGGAGGAGAAGAATGAACCACGAGCTTGCGCACCTCTACGGTGAACCCAGTATCCAGAAAGTCGCCAAAGCTGGAAGGGTACGGTGAGCGGGACACGTTGTGAGAATGCCGGACAACAATCCCGCAAAAATGGTGTTCACCTCAAATCCGGCCGGTACAAGACGAAGGGGAGCGCAACGAGCTAGGTGGTTTGACCAAGTGGAGCAGGATCTTGGAAGTGTGGGGCGATCGAGAAATTGGAGGTTAGCAGCCATAAACCGCATTAGTTGGCGTAACATTGTGGCGCAGGTCGTGTCTTGAAGGACGTAGTGCCAGCAAAAGTAAAAGTAGAGTATTCTTTCGAAAATTCTTTTGAAATACCCCCAGATTTCTTTCTGTTATCCTGCTGGAAGGCTTTAACATATCTTTGGGAGATTCGTCCAGCAATTTTCCTAGAATTTTTCGAAAATTCCTGCTGGGATTCTTCTATAAATCCTGCTGAGATTCATCTGGAAATATGACTGAAATTCTTCTGGATATCATTTTTTTCATTTTCGTAATGGAAATTTCCTTGACTTCCCTGGGCATAGAGTATCATCGTACCTGCCACACGATATACGAATGCGAAAAATGGCAACTTTGGCAAAGAAAGCTCTCAGTTATTAACTGTGGAAGTGCTCATAAGAACACTAAGCTGAGAAGCCGGCCAATGCCAAGAAGAAGATCAAAATTAAAAATCATTTGCGGCAGAATTCTAGGGAAATTTTACAGAAGACATATGGCATATATACGTCACGTATATGAATACATGAATGATGAGCAATGTTCAATACATAATTACAAATTGCGGCAAGTTGAATGATTTGTACGCCATCCGGTTTGAGGGCGGATCTACGATATCGAAGTGGATTAAAAACAATTATAGGAGAGCGTGTGGAACATAAGTATGAACTGCACAGAATACATCAGACCGATTTACCATTGTTGCACACGTCCAAAAGCATTTTATTTTCATTAATAAATGTTCACGCAACTTGTGATAGTAGTAGAACAGCAATGATCATTAGTTGATTTTCCCTTACAGATTTATTTTCAATCACAATTGTTTTTTTCTTTCCGTGCATGCTCTCGGGAAATGAATCTGGTCATGGTGCAACAACCGCGCTACATTCTATGAATCCTATGCGACAAAAATTGTCGGCGCTATCCGTCAAATTTACTCATCAAAGCTGGTCGTCTCCGAGCACTTTATTCACACGCGGAGGCATCAACCAACGAACGGATGAACGAATAGGGTGACCAACCGTTATTTTTTTGAATTTTTTGCTGTTTGAAGCACAACTTTCAACGTGATATTGTGATGAATCTACAAAAGATACACTTTTGCTCTCAAAGACACTTTGATAGCTAACAAGTTAATGCATATTTTGTAGAACATTAATTACGATAATTTTAATAAAATTCATGAAAATACGTCGAAAAATGCTGATTTTTCCGTCACTTTTTGCAAACTTTTCGTAATTTGAGCCTTCGAATCATTTTCTACAAAATTCACGTCCAAGAAACTAAGATAGAATTTTGGGTATTTCTTTCACCACTGGACTGCGAAGTGCGGTCTCATAAGTGTGAAAGTGTGAATAAAAGTACGGGATTGCATCGAATCATGTTGATGTCATTTCGATTTGAGAAGAATAAGTCCCCCGAAGACACCTACCCAATTTGATACGAATGCGCACTTTTGTTAGCGTTTCCGCACTTGTAAAAACTTCTGCGATAGAAATGCGCAATAGATCATAAGCTTTCGATTCATGCGCTGAGATTAAGGGCCTTATTTTATAAGTCTAGTCGATCAAAAACGACTCGACTGGAGTCACTATCGACCAAAAATTTCGCTCGACTGGGCTCTGTCACTCGAGTTTATCGACAGTTGTCACTCTATGTGACTGGATTACTATGGGAGTCGACGGGTGACATCTGAAATAAGCATGCTTACTTTGATCGACAATGATTACAGACGAGTCACGTGAATTCGCTCGAATTACAAAATAGACCCCTAAGGGGTCTATTTTGTACATCGAGCAAATTCATGTGACTCGTCTGTATTCATAGTCGATCAAAGCAAACATGCATATTACAGATGTCACCCGTCGACTCCCATAGTAATCCAGTCACATAGAGTGACAACTGTCGAAAAACTCGAGTGACAGATGTGTGATGCATAGTTAATTAGATAAATATGAGGTTTCGCAGCGCAGCTATTCAGCATGACCATGGTCGAGGATCTTTTCGTAAAGGAAATTTTCTCGATTCCCAGGGCATAGAGTATCATCGTACCTGCCACACGATATACACATGCAAAAATGGTCAATCGGCAAAGAAAGCTCTCAGTTAATAACTTGTGCTCCTAAGAACACTAGTCTGAGAAGCAGGCTTTGTCCCAGTTGGGACGTAACGCCAGAAAGAAGAAGATGAGGTTTCGAAGATGACCAAGTTGAAAATCTTAAAATCTCGAAAACTTATTCAAACAGACTCAAGTCAAAAAACTTAACAAACTTACTTTATCAACCCTACGTGTTTCGCAGACGAAATTCTACACGTTCCACTCTAAACCAACTCGATTTTTCACTTTTAGAACATCCAATTTCAGGATTTACAAAACGGCGTAAGTAAGATTTTTAACTTTCACAACCATTACTTTCGCCGCTCCGTTGTATGGAGAGACAAAGTGACTTAACCACGAATCAAAACAAAACACTACTTGAGTCGATTTTACACTGGTACAAAAACATCGTAAGTAACAGAATGAAACGACTTATCATTCTGTCATACATTGTGGGAGTGCTCCTAAGAACACTAGTCTGAGAAGCAGGCTTTGTCCCAGTTGGGACGTAACGCCAGAAAGAAGAAGATGAGGTTTCGAAGATGACCAAGTTGAAAATCTTAAAATCTCGAAAACTTATTCAAACAGACTCAAGTCAAAAAACTTAACAAACTTACTTTATCAACCCTACGTGTTTCGCAGACGAAATTCTACACGTTCCACTCTAAACCAACTCGATTTTTCACTTTTAGAACATCCAATTTCAGGATTTACAAAACGGCGTAAGTAAGATTTTTAACTTTCACAACCATTACTTTCGCCGCTCCGTTGTATGGAGAGACAAAGTGACTTAACCACGAATCAAAACAAAACACTACTTGAGTCGATTTTACACTGGTACAAAAACATCGTAAGTAACAGAATGAAACGACTTATCATTCTGTCATACATTTTGTGTGGGAAACGATAAGAACTACCTAGTGTTTTAACGCGAGCTGATTGTATGTAAAATTTGAGCGATCTTCTTCTTCTTCTTCTTGGCATTTACGTCCTCATTGGGACAGAGCCTGCTTCTCAGCGTAGTGTTCTTATGAGCACTTCCACAGTTATTAACTGAGAGCTTTCTTTGCCAAAGTTGCCATTTTTGCATTTGTATATCGTGTGGCAGGTACGATGATACTCTATGCCCTGGGAAGTCAAGGAAATTTCCTTTACGAAAAGATCCTGGACCGACCGGGATTCGAACCCAGACACCTTCAGCATGGCTTTGCTTTGTAGCCGCGGACTCTAACTACTCGGCTAAGGAAGGCCCCAACAAATTTGAGCGATGTACACGGTAAAAAAAATGTTAAAAAGGGGATTCATTTTAAAACAGTTTTAGAAGACAGGTTGTTCGCGCTGCATACTGACAGCACGAAAATTTTCAGTGTACCCGATTGCTGCGATTGATTTGGCAACGCTTCAAAGTCGAGCTTTGGAAGAGAGGAGTTAGCGCGCCCAATGCGCGCTGCAGAGCTTTTTTTTCATAAGTTTATCGGCGTCCGTCGCGAGCGGTTACAATTTTCGCTTTTTCCTTTTCTATAATATTAATTCATTAAAAACCATGTGAATAAGTGCAATATATCAATACCAAATTTAAGGAAGTGATTTTTCAATTATGTGACTGAATTCCTCCGAAATTCCCGTGAAATCCCCGTCGTGGCATTGCGTTACAGTCCGCTAATCGTACATGAATTGGTCCTACCGAACCGGATGTTCGATGGATGTTAAGTGAAGTGGAATTTCGGAAGAATTGGTATTGAAGGCCGATGAAGTGGAAAAAATGTGGTCCGGCCGAATGTGAAAATGTGATCCGGCCGAATGCGAAAATTGGTGATCGGCCACCGAAAAACCAAAAAGTGAAGAAAGGACGCCATCTTGGCAAGTGTGCAGGAGCGAACAAGTCGCCATTGCAATCAAGTGTTGGATGAGCGTAAAAGACGCCATCTTGAAAAGCGAAAAAGTGAAGTGGTTGTGAAGTGAATTTGGACCAGGAGAACACCTTTCCGCCCCAAGCACCGTGATCATAGACTTGGCTGTTTTCCGTGCTTGGTTCGGGCATAAGGCTCGAAATGTTCCGGTGATTCTCTGGCCATGCCGAAGAAGAAAGTTTTGCAAACTACAGCAGCTAACCAGCAAACTCCTAGCGTGAAGAAGGATAAGAAGCAAACCAACTTGGAGGAAACGATGGCACAGGCAGAGCAGCTTAGCGTTCTCGTTCATCGTCGTGGTTTGGCAAAAGGTAAGCTCACAAGATTATTCAATTACTTATTCCCTGATGAAGAAGAAGCGCCCCAGTTAAGTGAGGCACAGGTTCGCCACTATGTTAAGAAAGTGGAGGCAGTGCAAAGGGAATACACCGAGGTCCACGAGCGAATCCTCGCGTTGGTCTCTGAAGATAACAGAGAGGACCATGATTCGCACTATGTGCAGTTTGATGATCTCCAGGATGTAATATCCGTGAACCTCGAAGAGCAGTTGGCTAAAATTTCATTGAACCCTGCCACGTCAAGAGCTACTTTTGCCAATACCCAAGCTCAAGCCCCCATTCTTGTTCATCAGCCTCTCAAGATCCCAATCCCCACTTTTGACGGCCGCTATGAAAGCTGGCCAAAGTTTAAAGTAATGTTCAAGGACCTTGTGGATAATACTCCCGATCCCCCAGCTGTAAAGCTATACCATCTTGATAAAGCCTTAACGGGGAGCGCATCTGGTATAATCGATGCCAAGACCATAAGTGAGGGAAACTACAATCATGCTTGGGAAATTCTTGAGGAAAGGTATGAGAACAAACGCCATTCCATCGATAAGCCCATCCATGGGTTGTTGCATCTCAAAAAGATGTCCAAGGGAACCTACGACGAGTTGAGGAATTTGTTGGATGAATGCTCGAAGCACGTCGAAAGTTTGAAGTTCTTGGAACAGGAGTTCCTAGGAGTTTCGGAGCTGATTTTGGTGCATGTGCTGGCAGAGGCTTTGGATAAAGAGGTTCGTCGACGATGGGAACATACAGTTAAGCACGGTGAGCTGCCCTCGTACAATGAAATGCTGAAGTTCTTGAAGGAGGAGTGCTTCACTATGGAGAGATGTGATGGTCCTGGGACGAAGTCTGCATCAAGTCAAGCAAAACCTTCCGCTGCTGCCACCAAGTTTAGCCAGAAGTCCTTTGCAGCAGTCACGACAGCTTCGGATACAAAATGTGATTTTTGTGGAAAGGGTCACCTCAACTTCGCGTGTCCTGAGTTCAAGGCGCTTTCCGTTCAGCAGCGATTGGTCAAGATCAAGGAGTGCAATGCGTGCTTCAATTGCTTAAAGCGCGGACATCGTGGTAGCAGTTGCCCGTCTGATAAGACTTGTAGCCGATGCAAGCGCCGTCACCATAGTTTGCTGCACGCAGAGGAAAAACCGAAGCCAAGTGTCGTTGAAGATCCGCAATCGAAGCCGTCTGCCCTCCAATCGCCGAAGAATGAAGAACCACCAGCAACTCCGACAGAAGAAGCGACGTCCGCTAGCTGCTGTAATGAAAGGGTGCCATCTCACCAAGTGTTTCTGCTCACAGCGGTGGTGGATATTATCGACAAAAACCAAAAAACCCACCCCTGTCGAGTTTTATTAGACAGCGCCTCGCAAGTCAATCTTATCTCTAAGCAAATGGTTGAGTCCCTTGGATTGAACACGAGCCCGTCTAACGTTGTCGTGGCTGGAGTTAATGACACCAAGGGCCACGCATCAAGCAGCAGTTTGGTTCACATCCGGTCAAGGTATTCAGGATTCAGCGCCAACGTGAAGTGCTTGGTGGCTGATAAAGTCACGTCGGATTTGCCTTCTTCAACGGTTAGTGTACGGGAATGGGATATTCCAGCTGGTGTCCATCTTGCTGACCCGAAGTTCTACCAATCTGGAAAGGTGGATTTGTTATTGGGCAACCAGTTATTCTTGAAGCTACTGATGCCAGGAGAGGTGCAATTAGCTGATAACCTTCCGTGTCTGCGCGAGACCCAACTGGGCTGGGTCGTAGGTGGTGTTTGCGGCGACGCAATGTATGGTTCCGTGGTTCATTCGCATTCACTTACACTGGAGGAGTTAAATCGCACCGTACAAAAGTTTTGGGAAGTTGAGGATGTTTCAAGCGTCAATGTGCCCACGGAGGCTGATGAATGTGAGCTGCATTTCCAAGCGACCCATCGCCGTGATGAAACGGGACGATATGTTGTTCAGCTACCCTTGAAGGAGAACGTTTCCGAATTGAGTGATTCCAGGACGATGGCCCTCAAGCGGTTTTATATACTGGAAAGAAGGTTCGCTCAAGATCCAGATTTGAAACAACAGTATTCGGAGTTTTTGACTGAGTACGAGCGTCTTGGGCACTGCGAAGAAGTTAAGGAAAGTGAAGATCCTGAAGGTGTTGAGTGGTACCTACCACACCACGCCGTCTTGCGTCCGTCGAATACTACCACAAAATGCCGAGTGGTATTTGATGCATCGGCGAAGGTAAAGGGACTATCATTAAACGATGTGATGATGATCGGATCGTTAAATCAGTGTGCTCTGGACGAGATTGCCCTTCGTTTCAGAATTCCTTGCTATGTCCTGACGACGGACGTGGCAAAAATGTACCGTCAGGTACTAGTTGACAAGAACCATCGCCGACTGCAAAGAATATTCTTCCGGTTGGATCCGTCGAGTCCACTCAGAGTATTAGAATTGAAGACTGTGACATACGGTACGGCTTCAGCGCCTTTCTTGGCAACGAGGGCGTTGTTGCAGTTGGCAAATGAAGATGGGCATAAGTTTCCACTGGCAGCAGAAATCGTCAAAACCTGCTTCTATGTGGATAATGCACTTTTTGGATACGATGATATTGTTAAAGCGCTTGAAGCCCAGTCGCAACTGATTCAACTCTTGGAAGGAGGGGGATTCCATTTGCACAAATGGGCCTCAAACTGTTCGGAGCTGATGGCTTCCATACCGGAGGCACAACGTGAGGAGTTGGTCAGCATAGCAGATATGGGAGTGAACGACGTGATCAAAACCCTTGGTCTTCTGTGGAATCCGTCTACCGATGAATTAGTCTTCGTTGCGAAGCCGTCTCCTGTCGGCGATAACCCGACGAAGCGTCAAGTGCTGTCGTTGGTGGCAAGTATGTTCGATCCGCTGGGGTTGGCTGCGCCAGTGATTGTCGTCGGAAAGATGCTGATGAAGAATATATGGTGTGATAAAATTGACTGGGATGAAAAATTAACTGAAGAATTAAAAAAGTGTTGGAACTACTTCCTAAAGTGCTTAAGTGATGTGAAGAAGATCAAGATTCCTCGTCAAGTGGTGGCACCTGGAGCTACCGCTTTCGAAATACATGGGTTCGGAGATGCTTCTCTGGAAGCGTATGGAGCCTGCGTATACATTAGATCCATCGTTCCGGGAAGCCCAGTGAAGATTTTGACTGCAAAGTCGAAGATAGTGCCGAAATCAGTGCTAACAATTCCGCGTAAGGAGCTTCTGGCAGCGTTACTGCTGCATCGACTAGTGATGAAAGTGATAGCCACATTAAGGATGTCTTTCCGGCAAGTGGTCCTATGGTCGGACAACCAAATTGTGCTTGCGTGGCTAAAGAAAACACCGGAACAGTTGGACGTTTTTGTAAGAAATAGAGTGTGTGAGATTACTTCTAATGACAATGACTTTGAGTGGAGATATGTGAACACCGCAGACAATCCTGCCGATATAGTATCCCGCGGATGTTCCGCTGAAGAATTAACTGTTAGTGATCTTTGGTGGAACGGTCCTACGTTTTTACGAGCCGAAAACTACCAAATGGACAATCCGGCACCGTTGCTGGATGACGAAGTTCCTGAGCTCAAGGCTACCGTCGTCACAAGCACGATGGTGGAGCTTGAAATACCGCCTGTCTTCGAGTAGTACGAGAGTTTTCGGAAGCTGCAGCGAGTAGTGGCCTATGTGCTGCGCTTCTGCGGGAACTGCAAGAAAAAGAAGGAGAATCGTGAAGTATCAACTTTCCCTACTATACCCGAGATGCAAGCAGCTTTGAAGGTAATAGTACGTGTCGTGCAGCGTCACGAATTTGCTGAAGAAATCTTCAAGTTGAATGCAGGTGAGTCCCCTAAGAAGCTTAAAAATCTGAATCCATATTTCGATGACGACGTCCTGCGTGTGGGTGGCCGCCTGCGCCACTCAAATCTATCGTACACGAGCAAACATCCATGGATTCTCCCCAACCGAAATGTGGTGGTGGATAGTCTTATCATGTGTGTCCACCGCGAAAATCTGCACATCGGCCCAGCAGCATTGCTAGCCACCTTGCGAAGACAATTTTGGAACCTGCACGGTCGCTCAGCGGTGCGCAAGATTACACGAAGTTGTGTTCGCTGCTTCAAGTTAAATCCCAGGACAGCTGATCAGTTCATGGAGGATCTTCCATCAAGTCGCTGTGATCGAGCTCCAGCATTCCAAAGGGTAGGATTGGATTTCGCCGGTCCTTTCCTGATCAAGCAAACTGGTAGGAAGGCAGCGCCGGTGAAGGGATACGTTTGTATTTTCATCTGCATGGTGACGAAGGGGATCCACCTTGAGGCGGTTGAAAATTTGACGTCGGACGCTTTCATCGGTGCCTTGCAAAGATTCGTGTCCCGGAAGTGTTGTTTTCTGACAACGGGACCAATTTTGTGGGCGCCAAAAAGGAGTTGCACGAGCTGTTCAACCTGTTTAAGGAGCAAGAACAGAACAACAGAAAGCAAAATTTTTGAGTTCTGCCAACCACGAGAGATTCGTTGGAAAATGATTCCGCCAGGCTCCCCCCCATTGGGTGGGTTATGGGAGGCCGGTGTAAAAAGCACAAAATCTGTACTGAAGAAAACCTGCAATACCGCTTCATTGACAATGATGGAGTTTTCGACGCTTTTGTGTCAAATTGAGGCCCTCCTGAATTCGCGGCCGCTTTATGCTGTTTCGGAAGATGCGTTGGATCCAGAACCGCTAACTCCGGGGCATTTTATGGTGGATCGACCGTTGACAGCCATACCGGAACCAACATATGAGGAGATACCAGTCAACAGGTTGTCCCGGTGGCAATATGTCCAGCTTCATTCCTCGTCGTGCGCTCTATCGAGACGGTCGATATTATTCCGTGCTCTTACCTTTCGTTATTTTGTGGTAGAGTTTTTTCTCCACACGCAAGTTTTTAGATAGTGGAGTTTTTTATATCTTACGCTCATCCTACCAGTGAACGAAAATTGGTATTTCGCGCAACACGTGGAAGCAGCTAGTCTTGGCATAGTCCAACGGCTAGACTGTGCATCATCTAAGGGCAAACCGGGGGTCCCCCCTTCCCGGCATCTACCATCGTGCTCATCGCAGTCATACATCAGCGGGCTTTCATCATAGTACCCAGCTCCAGTAGATCGAACGAGCCAAGGTCATCACACGAGCAAACGCCAGCTGACTACCTACAGTAAGCAGATAGCACGCGGTGTGTGGTTAGGTAAATTGTTCCTCCTTTGGTTGCATTGTTTGCCGTCGGTCGGTCAATCTCATATTCTTTGGTCGAATAGTTACACAGTGGTCTCGCAGTGTATTTTTTCTCAACTAAAATAAAACCCATTTTTTTTTTGAATTATTTTTTATTATTAATTTGATATTTTCGTGTCGCATTAATATCGAATAATTCACTTAGCAGTACAAAACCTTTTTTTTTTTTTGCACGCTTTTTATTATTATCGATATTGGCGTTTTTCTCGAAGCGTAATACAACGCTATATTTTTTGAGTCTTGTGAGCTAAATTAATTAAAAGCTCCTTGCAAATATTGTTTAGGTAATTGATTTTTCCTTTGTGTCTAAAATTACTGCACAATGGATCCAAATGATGAAGGCGGGGGCAATTCGCAGTTCCTAATATCTTCCGAAGATGAATCAAACACTAATCATGCTCAAAATTGGACCTCTATGGAGACCAGCGAAGTTGCTGAAACAAGTACTTCTTCACTACCACCAGCGCTCCAAGTACAAACTCCAGTTAGGTTCCCTGAAAACCATACGCCCACTACCCATCTTTCTGAGGAAGAATCAATAGAATCTCCATCGTATGAAACATTGGTCAGTACACAAGTACCAATGGAAACATCCTCTGCGCATTCTTCCTCTGAACATCAACGGCAAGCGCTCCCCTCCACCTCTGGTAAAGCGAACCCCCGCCAGAAAGCTTACCCGCCCGGATCTAAGGGTCCCTTTCTGGTTTTTTTTCCGGCCCAAAGGTAAACCGTTAAACAAATTGCAAATCGAAAAAGATTTGGCAAAGTCGTTTCGGGGCATCGAGTCTGTAGATGCCCTCAGCCGTGACAAGCTCCGAATCACTGTCAGTGATCGTGAACAGGCAAATAGAATTGCTTCCTACGAGCTCTTCTCGATGGAGTACAGAGTATACATACCAAGTCGAGACATTGAGATCGCAGGGGTTGTCACCGAACCGCATTTGAGTTGCGCTGACATCAAAGCTGGTGCTGGAGGGTTTAAAAACCGTGCTGTTCCCCCAGTCACTATCCTTGATGTCAGACAAATGAATCAGGTGGCTCCTGATGGCACAAAACAGCCCTCAAATTCGTTTTGCGTCACATTCTCTGGATCGGCGCTTCCGGACTACTTGGTGATCGGGAAACTTCGGTTACCCGTTCGCCTCTATAAACCTACGGTCATGCACTGTGATAAGTGCCAACAGATTGGTCATACCACACCTTTCTGTTGTAACAAACCTCGATGCGCTAAATGTGGTGAGCAACATGTTGAGGGTGCCTGCAGTACAGAACCTAAGTGTACATGTTGTGGTCAAGCTCCACATGAGCTCACCACATGTCCTAGGTATATAGAGAGGGAGAAACATCAAATCCGATCTCTACAGCAGCGATCGAAGCGTTCTTACGCAGAAATGCTGAAGAAGATCGCCCCAGCTGTTGCTCCGCCAGCCCAACCGATAGCTAGCAACAATATCTTCACCTCCCTAGCTGACGATGAGCAAGGTTCTGACTCTGAGGAGGGTGAAGAGTATACTATTGTGCAAACAGGATCAAAGAGAAAGCGAGCTGTTGCTAGACAGCTGCGACATCGTCAGCACATTTCTCAAAACGCACAGCAGGAACTCCGACCCTCCCTGAAAAAGTCAAGAAGTGGCGGAAATGCTATTAAAGCGAATCCACCGGGTTTCAGACTTGTCCCTGGAGACTTTCCGTCACTTCCGGGATCATCTAAAACCCCAGATATCCCAGTTTTTCGCCCAGAAAGCCAACACGCAAATATTCCTTCGGCTCGACAGGAAAGTGTCGAAATTTCCGACAAACTAACACTTTCTGGGATTGTGGAAATCATCTTCAAAATATTGGAAGTTTCTCCCGCAACAAGAAACCTCATTAACATGGCTCTTCCTTTCGTAAAACCTCTTCTGAAACGTCTGTTTTCACAATGGCCGATCCTTGATTCGTTCATATCTCTCGATGGATAATTCAACCAACGAGGTCGGGGATATGATCGAAATCCTACAGTGGAATTGTAGAAGCATTCTTAAAAATATCGATGCGTTTAAATTTTTAGTCCACAGCACGCGCTGTGACATATTCGCCCTTAGTGAAACATGGCTCTCTTCTGATAAAGATATTTCTTTCCACGATTTTAACATTATCCGCCAGGATCGAGGGGACGGTTATGGAGGGGTGTTATTGGGGATCAGAAAACTCCACTCCTTTTATAGAGTTGACTTCCCTCCGATGACTGGCACCGAAGTAGTCGCATTGCAGGTCACGATACGAGGCAAAAGCTTTAGCATAGCAAGTGTGTACCTGCCGCCGAGCGCCAGGGCATCTCGCAGGGACCTTGCAGCCATCTGCGGCACCATGCCAGCTCCAAGGTTAGTCGTTGGCGATTTTTAATTCGCACGGTACAGCCTGGGGGTCAATGTATGACGATAACCGTTCGTCCTTGATATACGACTTGTGCGACGACTTCAACTTGACAATTTTAAACACTGGGGAAGCAACACGAGTAAAACCTCCAGCTCCACCAAGCATGTTAGACCTCTCAATCTGTTCGAATTCGCTATCATTGGATTGCACGTGGAAAGTGATTCAAGATCCCCATGGTAGTGATCACCTGCCTATCAAAATTTCTATCACCAATGATTCGTGTCAGGCCCGCCAGATCGACTTAGCGTATGACCTCACGAAACATATTGACTGGGGAAAGTACGCTGAGTTGATCATCGATGGCGTGCAGTCGGTCGAGTTACTTCCTCCGATGGAAGAATATCAGTTCCTATCCGAATTAATCGTCAACAGTGCTCTTCAAGCACAGCGTCGACCAATACCGGGATCGAAAGTTCGACGTCGGCCACCCACACCGTGGTGGGATGAGGAGTGCACCGCAGTATATCGGGAAAAATCCGCCGCGTTTAAAGAATACCGGAAACGCGGTTCTCGGGAAAACTACGAGCGCTATACCTCTCTTGAACGCAAGTTTGGTAGCCTTGTCAAGCAAAGAAACGAGGATATTGGCGAAATTTCGTAAACGGTCTTTCGAGGGAAACGTCGATGACAGCATTATGGTCCGCCGGGAGAAGAATGCGCAACGCGTCGTCGGTAAATGAAGATAAAGAACACTCTTCTCGGTGGATCTTCCAGTTCGCTAAGAAAGTGTGTCCTGACTCCGTTCCCGTGAACAGAACGGTTCGCGCTTGTTTGCCAGAGAGAAACGAAGTTGATAGACCCTTTTCGATGCTTGAGTTCTCACTTGCTCTCCTTTCATGTAACAACTCCGCCCCAGGAATGGATAGGATTAAGTTCAACTTGCTCAAAAACCTCCCAGACGTCGCGAAGAGGCGCTTGTTGGACTTATACAATCAGTTTCTTGAAGGCAACATTGTTCCGGATGATTGGAGACAAGTGAGAGTAATTGCCATCCAAAAGCCCGGAAAACCCGCGTCGGATTACAACTCGTACCGCCCTATCGCGATGCTGCAGTGCTTACGCAAGCTGTTAGAGAAGATGATTCTTTATCGGCTTGACAAATGGGTTGAAGCGAACGGCTTTCTCTCAGATACGCAATTTGGTTTCCGCAGAGGCAAAGGAACGAACGACTGTCTTGCGTTACTTTCAACAGAAATCCAACTAGCCTACGCTCAAAAGGAGCAAATGGGCTCAGTATTTTTGGACATTAAGGGGGCTTTTGATTCAGTATGCATAGATGTCCTTTCAGACAAACTCCACGATTGTGGACTTTCATTATTATTAAACAACTACTTGTATAACTTGTTGTCTGAGAAACGTATGAGCTTTTCTCACGGTACCTCAACAACTTCACGAATAAGTTACATGGGTCTCCCCCAGGGCTCATGTTTAAGTCCCCTTCTTTACAATTTCTATGTCAGAGACATTGATGATTGTCTCGTGGAAAATTGCTCGCTAAGACAGCTTGCGGATGATGCCGTTGTTTCTGTAACAGGACCAGGGGCGGATGATTTGCAAAGACCACTGCAAGATACTCTAGACAATTTGTCTACTTGGGCCTTGAAGCTGGGTATCGAATTCTCTCCGGAGAAAACTGAGTTGGTTGTCTTTTCTAAGAAGCGTGATCCTGCAAAGGTAGAGCTTCAACTCATGGGTAAGGAGCTTGCTCAGGGTATTTCACACATGTATCTAGGGGTCTGGTTCGACTCCAAATGCACCTGGGGAAAGCACATCAAATATTTGTATCAGAAATGCCAGCAACGAATCAACTTCATGCGTACCCTCACTGGAACATGGTGGGGAGCCCACCCGGAAGATCTGATAAAGCTATATCGAACAACGATTCTGTCGGTCCTCGAATACGGTAGCTTCTGTTTTCAATCCGCCGCGAAAACACACATCCTGAAGCTGGAACGTATCCAGTATCGTTGTCTTCGGATCGCGCTAGGATGCATGTCCTCAACTCATACGATGAGTTTAGAAGTTTTAGCAGGAGTACTGCCTTTATCAGATCGTTTCGCGGAATTATCGCTACGCTACCTCATTCGATGTGAGGTGTTAAATCCATTGGTGATTGGAAATTTTGAAAAGCTAATCGAACGAAATCCTCAAACAAAATTTATGACACTGTACTACTGGTACATGAGTCTGGAGGTTAACCCTTCATTGAATGCTCCAAATCGTAGTTGCTTCCCAGACTTCTCCAGTTCTACTGTAGGTTTTGATCTGTCCATGAAGCAGGAAATCCATGGAATTCCAGATCATCTCCGATCGGAGTATATTCCACTAATTTTTGCAAACAAATTCGGTCATGTCAGCAGCGACAGAACGTTTACACTGATGGGTCAAAAACAAATGATTCCACTGGATTTGGTGTTTATAACGAATTTCATAGTGCCGCACACAAACTTCAAAACCCTTGCTCGGTATACGTCGCAGAATTAGCGGCTATACACTATGCATTAGAGCGAATAGCCTCTCTTCCCTCTGATCGATATTTCATTTTTACGGATAGCCTCAGCTCCATTGAGGCTATACGTTCAATGAGGCCGGTAAAGCACTCCTCGTATTTCCTTCGCGAAATACGATCTTCACTGAGTGCTTTATCGAATCACACCATCACCTTGGTATGGGTCCCTTCACATTGCTCGATACCGGGCAATGAGAAAGCAGACTCACTCGCCAAGGTGGGCGCTATGGAAGGCGATATTTATGACCGTCAAATCGCCTTCAATGAATTTTTCGCTATTGCTCGTCAGCAAACCCTGCTCAGTTGGCAACAAAAATGGGACAATGGTGACTTGGTAGGTGGTTGCATTCCATTCTCCCTCGGGTGTCCAGGAAGCCGTGGTATAAAGGGTTAGACATGAGTCGAGACTTTATCAAGGTAATGTGTCGGCTGATGTCCAACCACTACTCTTTGGGATCGCACCTCTATCGAATAGGGCTCTCAGACAGTAACCGTTGCGGTTGTGGTGCAGGATACAGAGACATCAATCACGTGGTGTGGTACTGTTCCGAATACGGCATTGACAGATCCGATTTATGTGAATCCCTCAGGGCCCGAGGGAAACCAGATAAGGAAGACATTAGAGATGTTCTAGGTAGGCTGGATTTCGATTACATGATGCTTATTTACAAATTTTTGAAGCAAAATGATGTCATTGTTTGATTTCCCATTCTCGCTGTCCACATAGTCCACTTTTTGGTTTCGTTTGTCCATCTTGTCCCCTCGAAATACGTTTGTTTGTACCGTTACAGGTTGTCGTCATGTCCTCTCTACGGTTGACCTGCAGCAACAACGATACTCACTACCACGCTGAACGTCAACATGTAAACCTTAACCCTATCCTCTCCTTCATTTTTTTGTTATCCTTAACCTCGGCCAAACCGCGAGTTTTACGGTTCCCCAAAACTAATATAGATTATTAAGAAGCAATTATGAATTTGTAAAAAAAATCAATTGAATTCGGCTCCGTTATGCCTAGTGGCGCTTGAGCCTGTTAAATAAACGCTTAAGTAAAAAAAATGTCCAGCTTCTTCGAGGTAATTTTTGGAATCGTTGGTATCGAGAGTACCTGGTGGAGCTTCAGGTACGTAGTAAGTGGACCAAGAAGAATGCCAACATACGTCCTGGAATGGTGGTGATGATTGTAGTAACCGAACTTCAATCAACCCTAACGCGTTCGAAGCTATGATTTAATTCATCCCGCGCCAAAGGACTCAACGACCACTACTCACAAAATTACTTTTATGGCTCAATGTCTAGTCCAACTCTCGACCGCAAGCCAACCCGAAAAACTCCTTTCTCTTTTTCGCACCTATCATTTGGATTCTCTTTCATTCCATCTACCATTCCCTCATGCCGTTCGCTGGCATCATTCGTATGCAGAACGATATGTTAACACACACAACCATAGTCCCTCATCGTCATCCTTCATTCCATTCCTGTCGAAGAGCTTTTCTACACTCCTGTAAACTTTCGGCTACCAAACTGTACACGCTCAATGAATTTCAACAACTTATACAGCTCATTCACTACAATGATAAAGGAAGATAACTTACCACCGCAAGTTTGGAAGTTTGGAGTCGTCGATAAAGTTTTCCCCGGGGCAGATGGATTCACCCGCGTCGTCGATCTTCGGACTCGATCTGGGATACAAAGGCGGCCAATACACAAGCTGGCCCCGCTTCCAATCCTGGATAATTCTTCTGCTTGATTGAGTTACTGCCGGGGGGAGGATGTTCGCGCTGCATACTGACAGCACGAAAATTTTCAATGTACCCGATTGCTGCGATTGATTTGGCAACGCTTCAAAGTCGAGCTTTGGAAGAGAGGAGTTAGCGCGCCCAATGCGCGCTGCAGAGCTTTTTTTTCATAAGTTTATCGGCGTCCGTCGCGAGCGGTTACAATTTTCGCTTTTTCCTTTTCTATAATATTAATTCATTAAAAAACCATGTGAATAAGTGCAATATATCAATACCAAATTTAAGGAAGTGATTTTTCAATTATGTGACTGAATTCCTCCGAAATTCCCGTGAAATTCCCGTCGTGGCATTGCGTTACAGTCCGCTAATCGTACACAGGTTGTGATTCTTTTTAATTAACTTTTTCAATACCGTATGAAAGTTACTTACGTCGATTTGAAAAAGTAATCGAGAAATCGTGAATAATTCATTTAGCAGTGATTTGCGACCCTATAAGCCATTTTACGAGACGTTCGAATGACGTTTTCTGGCGGGCCGTTCATTGTTGTTGTTCAAAAAACTAGCATAATATCTGAATGGCGCTGGTCACATTTTTGTTGGCGATGACGTCCCCGTCTCTTTCAGCGCATGTTTCTACCCGGTTTACATGTATTATGTTACCAGTAGATGAAAAATATCTTCCCTGCCTGCTGATTTCAATTTTACATGCGAAAATTAAAAACTTTGTGGCATTGCCACCAGCGCCATTGATGAATAAGTTCCTTCCAAATGTAGCGCTAGAAGAAACGTAAATAAATCGGCCCGCCAGAAACTTTCAAAGCTGGTAAACAAACGGAAACCATATGATTCGAAACGTCTCATAAAATAGCTTATGTTCCATGGGCACTTTTTCATATCTCATAGAGACCTATCGACCCTCAAATTATTAAAAATTTGGAACCAAACACCCTGTATATATACATATATACACTATTAGAACGGTTAACTTCCGGATTCATAAAACGACAAAAGTAAGATTTTCAACTTTCGCAACCTAACAAATACTTTCGCCGCTCCGCTGTATGGAGAGACAAAGTGACTTAACCACGAATCAAAACAAAACACTACTTGAATCGATTTTACACTGGTACAAACACGTCGCAAGTAACTGACGGCTTATTATTTTATCATATTTTTTTATGGAATATAATAGGAACTCCCTAGTTTTTGAACGCGAGCTTATTGTACACGGGAAAAAATTCTGTGGTAAATATTACTATTTTAGCTGATTACGCCCATTCTTGAAATTACCAATGGAATTTCAGACGAATTTACTATGTTTGCGGTACATCCCACCACATTACTTGTACATTTGACAGAAATAATTTACAACAATCTGATTTCGACTACAGACATGGTAAAATCAAGCGCATTTCTGGTCTGCTGAAAATTGTCGGTGCGAGCGCTTAAGTTAACCCCCTAATATGGTAGTTTTTACCGCACAATTTGTTTGCGTGTATGCAAAATTTAAGCAATGTACACGGCGAAAACATGTTAAAAGGTGATTCATTCTAAAGCAGTTTTAGAAGACAGGTTGTGATTCTTCTGAATTAATTTTCTCAAAACCGAATGGAAGTTACGTCGATTTGAAAAATTTAGAGATATATATTTATATATATTTTTTTTTTTGTTTACAGAGTCAACGAGATTAACAATAACCTTACGGAACACATGAAGAATATTGAAAGACAATTAGCCGACCAAACAGCTGACGTTAGCAAATTCAACCAAAGAGAATCTGAATTACTGGCATTGAATGAGGAGTTAAGCTCGCTGAATGCTACTCTTCAAAATGAGATTTCTTTGCAAAAGTCAAAAAGTATAGCCATGTCCATAGAAAACAACTCTTCTAAGGAAAACCAATCCCACTATGAGGTAAATATAGTCAAACTGCAAGAGCAGCTTGAGTATGAAAAAAAATGCCGTTATGAGGAACGTTTGGTGATGGCTAAGCATTTGGCCGAAAAAACGAAAGATTGTGAAGTTCTTCAACAAAAACTGGATCAGATTTCAGGAGATTTAGATGCAGTGAAAAAGAAAAATTTATTTATTGTGAAGGTAAGTGGTAAGCACCGAACATTCAGAAAACTGGACTAAAGAATATAAATGGCAAGATTTATTAAATAACACGAAG